>NW_024113735.1:0-45120 GCF_003073215.2 Triticum urartu
AATTGCACTTTCAATACCTACATGGGTTAGTCCCACAAGGAACAAACAAGGATATCCATAGACATAGAGTGATGCACACAAAAGATGATGTCCATGAAAACTTTAGGTTACCTTGTCCCTTGTCTTACCAACAAGAGGGTTTGTGACTCCTTGAACTAGTGCAAGATGTGGAAGTTGATTGCACTTGTTCTTGCCAAAATGATAGAGTGAAGTATGTTGGCGGAGTCACCCTCGAGAACTCTCTAGTTCTTCTTCTTTTGGATCCACATCATCTTGATGGGAATCCTTGGAGTTGTAGTCGTACTTGATGAAGTGGAACTTGAAGTAGTCTTGGGAATCCACTTGACTAAGGTCTTAGGAGCTTCTTCAAATGCATCAATTTCCTCTTGAAGCTTGTCCTTGCCTTTTTGCTCGTAGTTTGTGGTGGAAGATCATCTTGAGCTTGTGTCCCCTTTGAAAGAAGTATACTTCTCTTGTTGAGGGACAAAACTTCGTCTTGGGGGGTATTGATCTTCTTCCCATCAACTCCATTGGCATTGAACTTTCGTTCAAAACCAACACCTTGATTCTTCCGGTGCATTCCTTGCTTGCGCACAATTTCCTCGAATTGCTTACTCCCGGCAAGGCTTTTGTACACTCCTTTCTCTATAATTCCCTTCAATAAGCTATTTTCTTGGTCAAGTGTAACTTGGCTAAGAGAATCATTAGTGGAATCAAGAGAACTACTAGAAGCAACAATATTGGATTTAGCATGATCATTGTTACTACTAGAGGAAGAATCTTTCTTGTTCTTGTTATTAGACTTGACTTGAGGCATGTAAGTGGATAAGACTAAACGCTTGGCAATGTAAGAAGAACTTTTCTTGCGGAGATCATCATTGATTGCCTTTAAAAACTCATGCTCTTGCTCAAGGTTGAGCTTTTCAAAGCATAACTTCTCATGAGCTTGCTCTTAAAAGTTCTCGATGATCTTCGAAGATAGTTTCATGAGCTAACTTAAGAGTGTTTAGTTCTTTAGTTAGAGCCTCAATCTTCTCCTTAACATTGTCATTCGTTTTATCTTGATTAGCATGATTAATTGACGTTTCATCATAGTATTCATCACTAGAGTTGTCAACAAGCAAATCAGCACCTAACAAGTCATCTTCATCACTATTGAAATCAACATACTCGGGGTGTGTTACCTTAGGACCTTTGGCCATGAAGCATCTTCCAATTCCTTCATTTGGTGAGTCAAATATGTCGTAGGAGTTGGTTGACACAAGTGCTAGACCGGCAACACCTTCATCTTGAGTATCTTCGGAGTCGGAGTGATAACTTCTCTCGGAGTGGCTGTCGGAGCCGGAGCCGGATACCCATTCACCAACATGAGCTAGATGTCTTTGTCTTGTGTAGCTCCTTGATGATTTTTCCTTCCTTTCGAATCCTTGCTTCTCGTGAGTATCTTTCGTTCATAACGATCATCTCTACTCCTTCTCTCTCTTTGTGGTGATCCTTTTGCTTCTTCTTTTCGGAGAAATCTTCTCTTCTCTTGTAGGGAGCCGTAACACTCATTGGAATAGTGTCCGGGTCTTCACAATTGTAGCAGTTTCGCTCTCGACTAGAAGATCTTTTGTCATTGTAGGACCTTGACTTTTGGAAGCTTCTATCTTTGCTTCTATTCTTGTAGAACTTGTTGAAGTTCTTCACCATTAAGCTCAATTCTTCATTGAAGTTTTGTTTCTCACTTGATGATGTAGGGGCTTCACATGAGGCTTGTAGGCACCACTTGATTTGTTGTGAAGTTCCTCTTTATCCTTAAGTGACATCTCATGAGCAACAATTCTTCCAATCACCTCCGTTGGCTTGAGATCTTTGTAATTGGGCATCATTTGGATCAATGTGCACACGGTATCATATTTTCCATCCAAGGCTCTTAGGATCTTCTTGATGATGAATTTATCGGTCATCTCTTCACTTCCTAAGCCGGCAATCTCATTTGTGATGAGAGCAAGCCTAGAGTACATTTCAGCGACACCTTCACCATCCTTCATCTTGAACTTGTCAAGTTGGCTTTGAAGCACATCCAACTTGGATTCCTTGACGGAGTCGGTACCTTCGTGCATATCAATCAAAGTGTCCCAAATTTCCTTTGCATTCTCAAGGCGGCTGATTTTGTTGAATTCTTCGGGGCACAATCCGTTGAAGAGAATATCACAAGCTTGAGCATTGTATTGCAACATCTTCAACTCATTCGCGGTAGCTTCACGGTTTGGTTCTCTCCCATCAAAGAAGTCACCTTGCAAACCAACACACACAATAGCCCAAACGGCGGGGTTATGTCCAAGAATATGCATTTTCCTTTTATGCTTCCAACTAGCAAAATTAGTACCATCAAAGTAAGGACCTCTACGGTGATAATTTCCCTCGCTAGACGCCATACTCTCCTAGGTTGTGAAACCAAAGGCTATGACCACCAAAAGCTATGGAGATCAAAGCAAATGGAGACCAAAGCTCTGATACCACTTGTAGGATCGAAAGTATGTCTAGAGGGGGGGTGATTAGACTACTTGACCAAATAAAAACTTAACCTTTTCCCAGTTTTAGTTCTTGGCAGATTTTAGCTATTTTAGGACAAGTCAAGCAATCATCACACAATTCAAGCAAGCATGCAAAGAGTATATTGGCAGCGGAAAGTAAAGCATGCAACTTGAAAGAATGTAAAGGGAAGGGTTTGGAGAATTCAAACGCAATTGGAGACACGGATGTTTTTCCCGTGGTTCGGATAGGTGGTGCTATCCTACATCCACGTTGATGGAGACTTCAACCCACAAAGGGTAACGGTTGCGCGAGTCCACGGAGGGCTCCACCCACAAAGGGTAACGGTTGCAAGAGTCCACAAAGGGCTCCACCCACGAAGGGTCCACGAAGAAGCAACCACCCACAAAGGGTCCACGAAGAAGCAACCTTGTCTATCCCACAATGGCCATCGCCCACACAGGACTTGCCTCACTAGCGGCAGATCTTCACGAAATAGGCGATCTCCTTGCCCTTACAAACTCCTTGGTTAAACTCCACAATCTTGTCGGAGGCTCCCAAGTGACACCTAGCCAATCTAGGAGACACCACTCTCCAAGAAGTAACAAATGGTGTGTAGGTAATGAACTCCTTGCTCTTGTGCTTCAAATGATAGTCTCCCCAACACTCAACTCTCTCTCATAGGATTTGGATTTGGTGGAAAGAAGATTTGAGTGGAAAGCAACTTGGGAAGGCTAGAAATCAAGATTCATATGGTAGGAATGGAATGTCTTGATCTCAACACATGAGTAGGTGGTTTTCTCTCAGAACATATGAGTAGGAATGATGTGTGTGTTCTGATGGCTCTCTCATCGAATGAGAAGGAGGTGGAGGGGTATATATAGCCTCCACTCAAAATCCAACCGTTACACACAATTTACCAATCTCGGTGGGACCGAATCAGAAAACTCGGTCGGACCGAAATGGTAAACCTAGTGACCGTTAGGAATTTCGGTGGGACTGACATGCAACTCGGTAGGACCGATTCGGTTAGGGTTTGGGCATAACGTAATCTCGGTGAGACCGATTACACAAACTCGGTGAGACCGAGTTTGGTAATTAGCTAACCAGAGAGTTGGTCAGGCAAACTCGGTGGGACCGATTTGCTCTTTCGGTGGGACCGAGTGGAACTCGGTGAGACCGAAAAGTTACAAAGGGGAAACACTGAGTTTACATTGCAATCTCGGTGGGACCGATTCGCTCTTTCGGTGGGACCGAAAAGTTACGAAAGGGAAACAGAGAGTTTGCAACCCCATCTCGGTGGGACCGAGATCCTTATCGGTAGGACCGAATTGCTAGGGTTTGGCAGTGGCTAATGACAATTGAAACTCGGTGGCGCCGGATAGGAAAAATCGGTAGGGACCGAGTTTGGCTTTGGGTTTAGGTCAAATGTGGATATGGGAAAGTAGTGAGGATTTTGGAGCATATCATTAAGCACATGAAGCAAGAGGCTCATTAAGCAACACCTCATCCCTCCTTAATAGTATTGGCTTTTCCTATGGACTCAATGTGATCTTGGATCACTAAAATATAAAATGAAGAGTCTTGAGCTTTTGAGCTTTAGAGCCAATCCATTGTCCTTAGCATTTTGAGGTTCCACTTTCATATCCATGCCATGCCAATCATTGAGCTTTCCTGAAATAATCATCTTGGAATAGCATTAGCTCAATGAGCTATATGTTGTTATGAATTACAAACCACCTAGGATAGTTGCACTTTCAACTTGCGATCCACTTTGTCACCAGCATAATCAGCATCTGAGAATCCAACCAGATCAAACTCTGAGCCCTTTGGATACCATAATCCTAGAGTTGGGGTGTGAGCCAAATATCGAAGAATTCGCTTCACAGCTAAGTGATGCGACTCCTTTGGTGCCGCTTGAAATCGAGCACACATGCAAACACTAAGCATAATATCTGGCCTAGATGCACATAGATAAAGCAAAGAACCAATCATGGAGCGGTATACCTTTTGATCGAACTCTTTACCATTGTCGTCAGGACCCAGATGATGTTTGGCTGGCATTGGCGTCGTGAAGCCTTTGCAGTCTTGCATACCGAACTTCTTCAGGCAATCTTTGAGATACTTCTCTTGAGATATGAAGATGCCGTTGCGTTGCTGTCGTATTTGAAGACCGAGGAAGAACTTCAGCTCTCCCATCATGGACATCTGATATTGCTCTTGCATCATATATCCAAACTCTTCACTGTACTTCTGATTGGTGCAGCCGAAGATAATGTCATCCACATATATTTGGCACACAAACAGTTCACCATCATATGTCTTCATGAAGAGAGTGGGGTCGAGGGAACCAGGTATGAAGCCTTTGCTCTTCAGGAAGTATTTGAGTGTGTCATACCAAGCCCGAGGGGCTTGTTTGAGGCCATACAGTGCCTTGTTGAGCTTGTATACCATGTCAGGATGTTTTGGATCTTCAAAGCCAGGCGGTTGTGCAACATACACTTCTTCTTCAATCTTGCCATTGAGAAAAGGGCTCTTCACATCCATTTGATATAGAAGTATGTTATGATGATTTGCATAGGCCAGCAGTATGCGTATGGCTTCAAGTCTAGCCACAGGAGCAAATGTTTCATCGAAGTCAATGCCTTCCACTTGAGTATATCCTTGAGCAATGAGACGAGCTTTGTTTCTGACAACTTGACCATGCTCATCTTGCTTGTTGCGGTATATCCATTTGGTGCCTATTATGTTGTGCTTCCGAGGATCAGGACGCTTAACCAGTTCCCATACATTATTCAGCTCAAACTGTTGAAGCTCTTCTTGCATAGCTTGAATCCATTCAGGTTCCATGAAGGCTTCTTCAACTTTCTTGGGTTCTGTTATTGAGACGAATGCGAAGTGCCCACAGAAATTTGCTAGCTGAGTTGCCCTTGAACGAGTGAGCGGACCAGGTGCATTGATGCTATCAATTATTCTCTCAATCTGCACTTCATTGGCAACACGAGGATGTACAGGGCGAAGATTTTGCTCTTGCTGATCATTGTCGTTGTTAGAGGGATTGTCTTCAGGCTGAGCATTGTCTTCAGGTTGATCAGGTGCGGAGATGATAAGTTCCTCTTCAGGTTGAGCTTCAGAGGGTATGATTTCTCCAGTTCCCATTAGCTTGATTGATTCGCTGGATGGAACTTCATCTAGCACATTTGGCAGGTGTTCTCTTTGTGAACCGTTAGTCTCATCAAATCGCACATCCACTGTTTCAACCACTTTATAATGAAAGAGATTGAAGACTCTGTAGGAGTGCGAATCCTTTCCATATCCAAGCATAAAACCCTCATGTGCTTTTGGTGCAAATTTTGAAGTGTGATGTGGATCCTTGATCCAGCACCTGGCGCCAAATACTCTGAAGTAACTGACATTTGGCTTCTTGCCAGTAAGGAGCTCATAAGATGTCTTGTTCAGAAGCTTGTGAAGATAAACACGATTGATTGTATGGCATGCAGTATCAATGGCTTCAGGCCAGAATTTTCTTGGAGTCTTGTATTCATCAAGCATCGTTCGGGCCATCTCAATGAGTGTTCTGTTCTTGCGTTCGACGACGCCATTCTGCTGTGGCGTGTACGGAGCTGAGAATTCATGTGTGATGCCCAAAGTATCAAGATATGTATCAAGGCCAGTGTTCTTGAATTCAGTGCCATTGTCACTTCTGATGTGCTTTATCTTGGCGCCATAGTTGTTCATTGCTCGATTGGCGAAGCGTCTGAAGACATCCTGCACTTCAGTCTTGTAGAGGATTATGTGCACCCAAGTATATCTAGAATAATCATCAACAATGACAAAGCCATAGAGACAAGTAGTAGTAGTAAGAGTTGAGTAATGAGTGGGACCGAAAAGATCCATGTGGAGCAGTTCGAAGGGTCGAGTGGTTGTCATGATTGTCTTCGAGGGATGTTTGGCCCTCGTCATCTTTCCTGCTTCACAGGCACCGCATAAGTGATCTTTCTTGAACTTGACGCCCTCGATGCCTATGACATGCTTCTTCTTTGCAAGGGTGTGGAGGTTCCTCATGCCAGCATGCCCTAGCCTCCGATGCCAGAGCCAGCATTCTGAAGCTTTTGCTAGAAGACATACGGCAAGCTGTGGTCCTGCTGAGAAATCTACCACGTACAAATCATCTTTCCGATACCCTTCAAACACTAGAGACTTGTCAGATTCCATTAGAACAAGGCAGCGATATTTTCCAAACATTACGATCATGTTCAAATCGCAAAGCATTGAGACAGACATTAAGTTGAAGCCAAGGGATTCAACAAGCATGACTTTATCCATGTGTTGATCCTTTGAGATTGCAACTCTACCTAGACCCAATACCTTACTTTTACCAGTGTCAGCAAATGTGATGTGACTCTTGTCGGATGGACGTAAGGTTGAGTCCATAAGAAGGCTTCTTTTGCCAGTCATGTGATTGGTACACCCACTATCAATAATCCATTCTGAAGACGCTGGTGTCGTACCCTACAGTGCAGTTAGGGGGATAGGCTTCACGAAGAGAATTGTGAAGCAAAAACATTTGACGAACCAGTGGGTTATGAAAGCTTAGATCCAGATTAGGACTAATAGGGAGAGTAGCAAGCGATTCAGGAACGAAGTACATAGTAAGACCATTCGGGCATTTGATCTTGCGCCCTACAAGATGTTTAAGGTCCCCAGCAATAGCGTCAGACGATTTTGGTTTTCTGCTGGAGACCTTTCCCTGCAAAAGAGAGTTAAGCTTTCTTAGCCACCCACATCTTCAAGGGTGGCTTAGAAGCAATAAGTCTAAGTGCAGCATCTGAGAACTTTGGCTTTGGAGCCCTAGCAAACAGTCTTGCAGGCGGACAATAGTACTCATAAGAATAAGCAGAATAGTTCTTGGTCTTATGAACATGGCGGTTTGATGAACGCGCTCATATTCATAGGCCTGAGTATGGTTTCCCTGCAAAACATTTGCGTTAGTGCGACTCGGTGAGTCCTCTGTCTGTATGAAGCCTTTGGACCGTATGAAGCCTGTGGTCTGGGGTTTGTCTTCTTCACCTGTGGTGTCATGATGACATTCACAGGAAGATTCTCCAGACACTTTTTCGGTACCCAGATCTTCTTCATAGGCGGTCCATTCCTGCAGTTAGTACCAATGTACCTGGCAAACACTTCACATTTGATTCTTAAACAGTTTATAGTTTGCATCAAAGGATTCATCAATGACAATATGGGGTTAGCACAAGTGAAGCCAGATAGAGTGGATGGATCTGCTGAAGATTCCTTTGCAGCAACCCATGTGGTTTTGGGGTACTGCTCAGGTTTCCAGTAAGAGCCATCAGCATTCATTTTCCTTACGAACCCAACACCCTCTTTCCTCGGGTTTCGGTTCAGGATCTGCCTTTTGAGGACATCACATAGTGTCTGATGCCCTTTAAGACTTTTGTACATCCCTGTTTCAAGCAATGTCTTCAACCTAGCATTCTCATCAGCAATAGCAGTGGTATCCTCAGCAGAGGGGTTAGTTCCCACATCAACAGTTGAAGATATTGCAACAGTAGCAAGCAGTAGAACATTCAGCAACAGAAGTAGCATTATCACGCTCAATGCATTTAAGACATGGTGGTTCAAATCCTTCCTGAGCGGAACTGATCTGTTCGGCGCGAAGTGACTCGTTTTCCTTTTGAAGATCTTCATGAGCCGCTCTCAATTTCTCAAGATCTTGCTTCCTTTGAAGATAATCATAGGAAAGCTTTTCATGAGTTGTTGAGAGCGTTTCATGATGACTTTCAAGTTCCTCATACTTAATGAAGATTTTTTATGTCTTCAATTAAGGACTCAGATCGAGTCATTTCAGCCTAACAGATCATCGCTTTTGTCTAACAGTTTTTGAATATGTTCCATAGCTTTCTGTTGTTCAGTTGCAATTTTAGCAAGTGTTTTGTAGCTGGGTTTGAACCACAATCAGAGTCATCTTCACTAGATGTTTGATAGTGAGTAGTGCGTGTGTTTACCTTGGCACCGCGTGCCATGAAGCAGTAGGTAGGAGCGGAGTAGTCCTTGTCATTTGCATCGGTGTCGGTGATGAAGTCATTGTCTTCAGTGTTGAAGATGGACTTGGCAACGTATGCTGTAGCCAGACTTGCAACGCCAGAATCAGACTCCTCCTCAGACTCCACCTCCGCCTCCTCAGAAGCGGACTCCTCCTCTGAATCCATTTCCTTGCCAACAAACGCACGTGCCTTGCCAGATGAGCTCTTCTTGTGTGATGAAGACTTTGAGGAAGACTTGGAAGAAGACTTTGAGTATTTCTTCTTCTTCTTGTCGTCAGAGTCATATTCCTTGCTCTTCTTCTTCTTTTTGTTCTCATTGTCCCACTGCGGACACTCAGAGATGAAGTGGCCAGGTTTCTTGCACTTGTGACATGTTTTCTTCTTGTAGTCATGAGCAGAAGCTTCATCATTCCTTGAGCTTGATCGTGAAGACTTTCTGAAACCTTTCTTCTTGGTGAATTTTTGGAACTTCTTCACAAGCATAGCAAGTTCCTTCCAATGTCTTCAGGATCATCAGAACTGCTGTCAGATTCTTCTTCAGATGAGGAGACAGCTTTTGCCTTCAAGGCACGAGTTCGCCCATAGTTTGGACCGTAGATATCTCTTTTCTCAGAAAGCTGAAACTCATGTGTGTTGAGCCTCTCAAGTATGTCAGACGGATCGAGTGTCTTGAAATCAGGACGTTCTTGAATCATCAGGGCTAGGGTGTCAAACGAACTGTCAAGTGATCTCAGTAGTGTCTTGACGACTTCATGCTTGGTGATCTCAGTAGCGCCAAGGGCTTGAAGCTCATTTGTGATGTCAGTGAGTCGATCAAACGTGAGCTGGACATTCTCATTGTCATTTCTCTTGAAGCGGTTGAAGAGGTTGCGAAGGACACTGATTCTCTGATCTCTCTGGGTTGAGACGCCTTCGTTGACCTTGGAGAGCCAGTCCCAGACTAGCTTAGATGTTTCCAAAGCACTCACGCGGCCATACTGTCCTTTGGTCAGATGACCACAGATGATATTCTTGGCAGTAGAGTCCAGTTGAATGAACTTCTTGACATCAGCAGCAGTGACACCTTCTCCAGCCTTGGGAACGCCGTTCTTGACGACATACCATAGGTCGACGTCAATGGCTTCAAGATGCATGCGCATCTTATTCTTCCAGTAGGGATATTCAGTTCCATCGAAGACGGGGCACGCAGCGGACTTTAATTATCCCTGCAGTCGACATAGCTAAAACTCCAGGTGGTTAAACCGAATCACACAGAACAAGGGAGCACCTTGCTCTGATACCAATTGAAAGTGCGTTATATCGACTAGAGGGGGGGTGAATAGGCGATTTTTATGAAAGTCTTCAAAACGTGGAAGTTATGAAGACAAACGATAGAAATAAACCTATTACCCTGCAGCGGAAGGTAGACTACACTAGGCAAGCCATAGTCAAGTATTCAATAGAGTGAAAGCACAATGACTAATAGCAGCAATGTAGTAAGGATCAGGTAGGAAGATATTATGAAGCCAAACAGAACACGCAGTCACTCAGTGAAGATAAAAGATAGTGCAATTATACAATGACTTCACAAGGACCAACAGTAAGTAAAGGGAAGGGAAGGATGAAACCAGTGACTCGTTGAAGACAATGATTTGTTGGACCAGTTCCAGTTGCTGTGACAACTGTACGTCTGGTTAGGGCGGCTAGGTATTTAAACCTGAGGACACACAGTCCCGGACACCCAGTCCTGAACACGCAGCTCAGGACACCCAGTCCTCACCGTATTCCCCTTGAGCTAAGGTCACACAGACCTCGCCCAATCACTCTGGTAAGTCTTCAAGGTAGACTCCCAAACCTTCATAGACTTCGTTCACCGGCAGATCCACAATGTCTCTTGGATGCTCAGAACGCGACGCCTAACCGGCTGGAGGATTCACAGTCCTCAAGTGTAATAAGTCTTCAGATCACACAGACAAGAAGACTTAAGTGATGCCTAATTCTCTTTGGCTCTGGGTGGTTAGGGCTTTATCCTCGCAAGGAATTCTCTCTCAAAGGCTTCGAGGTGGGTTGCTCTCAAACGACAAAAGCCGTACTCTAACTCTGAGCAGCCAACCGTTTATGGTTGTAGGGGGTGGGATATTTATAGCCACTGGCAACCCGACCTGATTTGTCCGAAATGACCCTGGGTCACTAAGGAACTGACACGTGTTCCAACGGTCAGATTTCAAACTCACACGGCAACTTTACTTGGGCTACAAGCAAAGCTGACTTGTCCGACTCTGGACAAGATTCGCTCTCATAGTCTTCACTCGAAGACATAGGTTTTTGGTTAGGCATCACTTCAGTCATTCTGACTGGTTCTCTTGGACCCCACTTAACAGTACGGTGGTTCCTATGACTCAACAAAGAAGAAAAAGAACTACGAAAGATCTAAGTCTTCGCTCCATAGGCTTCATGCGATGTCTTCTCTTGTCATAGTCTTCAATGTGAATATCTTCATATACCACCTTTGACATCAATGTCTTCATACATTTTTAGGGGTCATCTCTGGTAGGAAAACCGAATCAATGAGGGACTTCTACCTGTGTTATCCTGCAATTCTCACAAACACATTAGTCCCTCAACTAGGTTTGTCGTCAATACTCCAAAACCAACTAGGGGTGGCACTAGATGCACTTACACTTGTTTCTCCCAAGAGGCATTTGATGCCTTCAACTCGGGAGACGCGTACCTCCGTGCTGCTCAAAATGGTCTAGCAAGAGCCATGAATCAATATGTAAAGGACACACGGGTGAGAAAATTTGATGATTATATATATCAGTAGCCCCTGAGACTTGAAACAGTTAGAATAACTGATTTAAGGATCATTTGTTACGCAGGTTCTTACAGAAAAGAATACCCAACTGTCCCATGAGCTTGAAGAGTGCAAAGCCCAACTTCAGGCCGCACTGGCCGCAAAAGAGAAGTCCAAGAAGACCCCCTCTGGTAACACATATTTAAAATGATAGATACCATATAAAGTGCGGCATATGTGCAAATCTGACAATGAAGTTGTAGATGACGCCGGAGGAAACCCGGATGAGCAACATCTCCTATGCCGGCTAAAGGCTGGCGAGAGCGTGCTTACGAGGGTTAGGCAGGAGAAGAATAATCTCCAGGATGCCAACACCCAGCTGGGCGTGGAACTAAAGGATGTTCGTGCCCAACTGTCAGACTCCGTGAAGGAGAATCAGCGGCTTCGACGCGGCATTTTCAGTAAGTGCTTGAACGAACTTTTAAGAAGAGTTCGGCGAAGAAGTTGACTAACAGAGCTATGTCTGTAGGTATGCTAACATGTCGTCCCGCGAAAGAAATGCCCGGGTCTGCGGGTGATCTTCTGCCCGAGCTTTTACAGCTGCACGAGCGAGTTCGGCAGGCGATGCAAGGCATTGCCCAGGCCTTGTGGCCATCCATCTCCGTGCCCGAAGGCCTTGGAGAGCTTGCAGAGAAGCTGAAGCGAGCACGGCGGTGCTTCCGATTGTGGAAGATATCAGCCTGCCGTCAAGGTGCCAGGGAAGCCTGGGCCATGGTGAAGACGCGGTATACCAAGGCTGACCCAAACCACATGGCCGTGGTTGGACCTGTGGGGCCCGATGGGAAAGAGATCCCTGTTAGCCTAGTGTACGGGCAAGTAGAATTGGCCGCAAAGTATTCCCAACAGGATTGTAGACTAGACAGCCTGTTGGATGGTATAGAAGAGGAATTTAGCCAGTCCAGTTGACTATGTAATTAAAATGACATGTATAATGCCTTCTAGTCGGATTGTAGATCATTTGTCTTGGCGGACCTTTTCGCTTCAACCTCAGGACCCAATAGTCCGGAGTGTATCCGAATACCCTCTCGGTTATATAAGAACCGGGGCATTCTTGGAAACCAAGCGTAGGGGTCATTAGTGCTTGAACAGACAAGTGCTCAACTAGTTATGTTATATTACATGGTTAGTAAGAAACATCTTCTAGGGAGAATAGTTCCGTTAGGGGTTCCTTTCCCTGGGTATGCATGCCCTAAAGTGCATGTCCGGACTGCGAAAAGAATCGCAGCAAAAAACATCTGGGGGCATATATAGAAAATAGGTAAAAAATCGTCTTTTGTTCACCGACCGAATATAAGAACGCTAGCTTTCGGCTTCACCCAGTCTGAGGTACACATCCGGCTGACCCGGCAGTAACAATCGCAGAGGTGCTCCCCTTATGCCCTAGCCGAATTAACGGGAACGTAGGGCATAAATACAAGAGCCAGGCAACCCAGCTTGGCCAAAACTTAAGTAATATCGATGCATATAATGGTGAATAAAAGGTACATGCGGAAGGATGACACATGTGCTGGGCATGAAGCCCGTATAAATAAATAAGCTTCTGTGAAAGAAGCCCCCAGGTATAATGAGCGCGGATAGCGTGTCAATTGTGTGCAAACAAGGCACAAATTGGCCCTTAAAGGCTGTGAGAGAAAATAAGGGGAGGAGGAGATTAATAAAAGACAGATAGTGTATAAAAATGGACAGAGGAAGGAGACGAACACTGAGTCCGGCGCTAGGCGTAGAATCTTCGGAGTCCGGTTGCGTTCCATGGGTTTGGCTCGAGTTGGTTATCCGATGCATCCCGCAGACGGTACACCCCACCAGTCAGAACTTGGTCAATAATGAAGGGACCCTCCCATTTGGGCTTGAGTTTGTCCTTTTTCTTCTCCGGTAGGCGTAGAACTAATTCGCCAACATTATAAGTTTTGGCCCATATTTCTCTGCTTTGGTATCTTCGAGCCTGCTGTTGATAGAATGCAGAATGGGCTTTTGCCACGTCACGCTCCTCCTCCAGGGCGTCCAGACTGTCCTGCCAATCAAGCTCGGCTTCTCTTTCTTCGTACATGCACACTCGAGGCGAGTCATGAATTATGTCGCAGGGCAGAACCGCCTCTGCGCCGTATATGATGAGGACATCAATACCATTGTTACACCCACAACCCCTGCTGCTATACACACTGGACCGATTACTAGAGCTCGCGCACGCCAATTGAATTATCAGGTACTTTCGTTTCGTGGTAACGATTCTAATGTTCATGAGAATATGATGCTGCCTAAATTGGATACATTTTTTTTGCTTACAAATGAAGGGCCTAGCTTGGACAAGAAAGATGAACCTTGGAGCAAGTTCAAGCATGGAGATGATGGCATGCACAAGGGGAACAAGAACGGAGTTACAAGTGATGATTCCAGGACTCTGAAGCCACCATAATGAGTGCGTGAAGCATGGGACGAAATATACAAGATGTCACTTCATAAATTTCGTCCAGAGGCTATTTTAGGTGCTGCGTCACCTTATTATTGGGCCAGGCCCATGTATTTTCGAAGTACTTAAGTATAGGCTGTTTTTAGAGTCCGTATGTTTGGGGAAACAAGAGTTAGGGTGGGTTTCGGACCCCTCCACCAAGGGCCACGAAATTCCCCCTCTCTCCTCCATATATACAGCCCTTAGGGCATCGTTTAGGCTTTGGGTTTTGTTTAGATTAAAAGTTCGCCATAGATGCAACTTCGCGTACTTCGTTTGTGTCCAACGACCAGACCAAGATGTCACAGAACCCCACCTTGATCAATAAAGCTTTCATCTTATATTCGCAATATCCAGATTGCAATCTCAGTTTCTTGCTTGTTCTTCGTTTGCTCGCAGGAAACAGACCCTCGTGGTCAGGTTGATCATGCTCCGGCATGGTCAATAACCCTCGGAAGTTGGTTTAGCGATTGCTAAGGCGCGACGTCTCGCACGTTCGTAGTCGGATCATCAAGGTCGACTCCCACAGAAAACGATAGCCACCATCTCATCGAAACATCGGGACACCTTTGCCCCTATCAAGTGGTATCAGATTTTCAGGGTGCTCGGTGAGATTTTACAATTTTTCGTATATTAGATCGAGTCTGTTCTTCATACCTACAGTCCATGAAAAAGCCAAAAAAATAGGGTTAGTTCGTCCTATCCGAACCAATCTGAGCCTTTGCATAATCTTTTCTGTATTTGCTTTGTTGAATTTGCGGTTGCATCGTCGTGTCAAGTTGCTGGTCTTAGCGTCTAGTCCTTTAGAGTTTCGAGTTCTGTTCACAGGTTGTCACGCCGCCGCCGCACCATCGTCATCATCATTACCATATACCACCACCCCACCATATACATCGCCGCTGCCATATACAACCACCAATCCGAGTCCACATATACCATCGCCATATACCACCACCAATCCGAGTCCAGATATACCATCACCATATACCACCACCAATCCGAGTCCAGATATACCACCATAGTACGAGTTCCACCAGATTCATCTCCGCCACCAGTCCTAGTCCGTGTCCAGTATTTGTTGCTTTGTTTTCGAGTTCTAGATCACACCATACTCCGAGTCATGAGAGAGTAGGACTCCTGAGATTCCATGCTACCCGCAGAAGAAAAATAGTTCCAAACACAAAAAAACTAAGTCTGGAAAATTCTAGCTAGGCAGTTTTTAGAACATATGTAGACTTTTTCGAAAAAAATTTGTCGCGGAGCAAAAAAAGAAGAGGAAAAAAGTGCAAAAAAGTGTAAAAAAGAGAAAAAAATTCAGAGTGTGCTCCTCCATTGTTTACATGCAGCGCCGTGATTTTGTTAGTGTTCTAGGCTCGCGTCTCTAGCACGGTCTAGCCTAGGACCAGCACAGTACCGTCATTGAGCGTTTATTCAACTTTGCATCTCTGAATTGATTATTGCTGACCCTTTTTGCTACCATATTATAAGCCTTCCTAGCTCCACATACATCTACGTCATGCGTTTGACTCTCCCTGGTAATCGCTCTATCCAAGCTTTGAGAGTTTTGACTACGACGGTTGCTGATCACCGCCTGTTGCTGGGTAAGAACTGGTAAGAATTTGAGATTGGCTTGACGGATTTGTGACACCACCACCACCTCTTGTTAGTATTCTGTAGGATCATATTCTTGTGTGTTTCTATTGTTGCTAACCATGGCAGGATCACAAGCCGACGAGACTGACTGGGAGAACATGACGAATATGGAGTTGCATGATAAATTTCAGCAAATGATGAGTGGACAGGTGCAAGATGTGCTAAACAGATTTGAAGAGGCCATGGAAAAGATAGATGGCATGGAGAAGACGTTCGAAACAAAGCTCGATAACAGGTTTAATGAATTGCTCGCGCGTCTTCCACCACCACCACCGGCTGCACCTAACGCACCTCTACAACAACAACAACGACGACTACCTACACATCGTGAAACAGCCCTCCGCCGAGCGAGCCGTCTCCCTCTTGCACCTGGCCAAACTGTTGGTGCTGCTGTTGCTACTTCTGTGGCTCCTGCTGCTGATGCGGAGGAGGATGATTTTGCTGGCGATTACGAGGATGAGGTTGATCAAAATCAGAACTACGTGCCACCACCAGCACAGCAACCATCAGGTCGTCCACATGCAAATAATGGCAATGGTAGGGCTCACCCTCAGGTACGAGATCATGACCATCTCCCTAAACTAAAATTGAATATTCCACCATTTGAGGGTAGATATGTTCCTGATATATATCTTACTTGGGAGTTAGAAACTGAACAACGATTTACATGTTTACAATATCCCGAGGAGAGACGTGTTCCTGCTGCTGTTTGTGCATTCACTAGTTTTGCATGTGTTTGGTGGTCTGAGCATTGTAGATTATATCCTATTCCTGCTACTTGGGCTGCTTTGAAAACTGCTATGCGTACTCGTTGGGTTCCACCATATTATCAACGTGAATTACTTCAAAAATTGCAGCATTTAAGACAAGGAAAAAATTCTGTAGAAGAATATTATCAGGAATTACAAACTGGCATGATTAGATGTGGTATTGTTGAGGAGAATGAAGCTATGCTTGCACGTTTTATGGGTGGAAAATAGAGAGATTCAGACCATTCTAGAGTATAAGGAGTATACTAATATCACTCGTTTATTCCATCTTGCTTGTAAAGCTGAACGTGAAGTGCAGGATCGACAGGCATTGGCGCGAACTAACTTTTCTGCAGTCGATCTTCATCATGGACACCACGTGCATCCTCTACTTCCACTCCACCAGCACCTCCATCAGGTGCCACCTCCAGCCGTGATACAAGAAAGCAGGCACAACCACCACTATCTGCCAAGAGCACACCTGCTGGACCTGCGCAGAGCTCTTCTTCTTCCATGGCATCAACAGGGCACACAAGTGATATTATTTGTCGTCGTTGTAAGGGAAGAGGACATTTTGCGAGAGAATGCCAATCTCAGCGTGTGATGATTGCTACTGAGGATGGTGGGTATGAGTCCGCTAGTGACTATGATGAGGAGACTTTGGCTCTTATTACACGTGAAGAACACGGTGGAGATGATTCTGATCATGAGACGCAATACATGGCTGCTGAAGATGCTGACAGGTATGAATGTTTAGTTGCTCAACGTGTTTTGAGTGTGCAGGTTACACAAGCTGAGCAAAATCAGAGGCATAATTTGTTCCATACAAAGGGAGTTGTGAAGGAACGTTCTGTCGTGTCATCATAGATGGAGGGAGCTGCAATAACTTGGCTAGCATGGAGATGGTGGAGAAGCTATCTCTCACCACAAGACCACATCCACATCCTTACAACATCCAATGGTTCAACAACAGTGGCAAGGTTAAGGTAACACGTACTTGTTCGTGTGCATTTTAGTATCTCTACATATGCTGATTATGTTGATTGTGATGTGGTACCTATGCAAGCATGTTCCTTATTACTTGGTAGACCATGGCAATTTGATAAAAATTCTGTACACCATGGTAGAAACAATCAGTATACTCTTGTTCATAAGGATAAAAATATTACTTTGCTTCCTATGACTCCTGATTCCATTTTGAAAGATGATAAAATAGAGCTAATAAAGCAAAACAGGAGAAAACTAAGAGTGAAAATCAGATTGTGGCAAAAGAATTTGAGCAACAAATGCAGCCTAATAATAATAAACAATCTAGTGTTGCTTCTGAAATTAAATTGAAAAGTGCATGTTTACTTGCCACCAAATCTGATATTGATGATCTAGATTTTAGCAAATCTGTTTGCTATGCTTTTGTGTGCAAAGAGGCATTATTTTCATTCGAGGACGTGCCTTCCTCTTTGCCCCCTGCTGTCACTAACATTTTGCAGGAGTTCGCTGACGTCTTTCCACAAGACGTGCCACCGGGATTACCACCTATTCGAGGGATTGAGCATCAAATTGACTTAATTCCCGGTGCTTCGCTACCCAACCGTGCACCATACCGTACCAATCCAGAGGAGACGAAGGAGATTATGCGTCAAGTACAAGAACTGCTCGACAAAGGTTATATACGCGAATCCCTTAGTCCTTGTGCTGTTCCTATCATTTTAGTGCCGAAAAAGGATGGTACGTCGCGTATGTGCGTTGATTGTAGAGGCATTAATAATATTACTATTCGTTATCGTCATCCTATTCCTAGGCTAGATGATATGCTTGATGAATTGAGTGGCTCTACAATATTCTCCAAAGTTGATTTGCGTAGTGGATACCATCAAATTCGTATGAAATTGGTATGAATGGAAAACAGCATTTAAAACTAAGTTTGGATTATATGAGTGGTTAGTCATGCCTTTTGGGTTAACTAATGCACCTAGTACTTTCATGAGGTTAATGAACGAAGTTTTACGTGCTTTCATTGGACGATTTGTGGTAGTTTACTTTGATGACATATTGATTTATAGCAAATCTTTGGAGGAACATTTGGAACATTTACGTGCTGTTTTTATTGCTCTACGTGATGCACGTTTGTTTGGAAACCTTGGAAAGTGCACCTTTTGCACCGACCGAGTATCTTTTCTTGGCTATGTTGTTACTCCACAGGGAATTGAAGTTGATAAAGCCAAGATTGAAGCTATTGAGAGTTGGCCGCAGCCCAAAACGGTCACACAAGTGAGGAGTTTCCTTGGCCTCGCTGGTTTCTATAGGCGTTTTGTGAGAGATTTCAGCACCATTGCTGCACCTCTCAACGAGCTTACAAAGAAGGATGTGCCTTTTGTTTGGGGTACCGCACAGGAAGAAGCCTTCACGGTATTGAAAGATAAGTTGACACATGCTCCTTTACTCCAACTTCCTAATTTCAATAAGACTTTTGAGCTTGAATGTGATGCTAGTGGAATTGGATTAGGAGGTGTGTTATTACAAGATGGCAAACCTGTTGCATACTTTTCTGAAAAATTGAGTGGGCCTAGTCTGAACTATTCTACTTATGATAAAGAATTATATGCTCTTGTTCGGACCTTAGAAACATGGCAACATTATTTATGGCCCAAGGAATTTGTTATACATTCTGATCATGAATCTTTGAAACACATTAAAAGTCAAGCAAAACTGAACCGTCGACATGCTAAATGGGTTGAATTCATTGAGACTTTCCCTTATGTGATTAAACACAAGAAGGGTAAAGAAAATGTTATTGCTGATGCCTTGTCTCGTCGTTATACTATGCTTTCACAACTTGACTTTAAAATATTTGGTTTGGAGACCATCAAGGATCAATATGTTAATGATGCTGAATTTAAAGATGTATTGCAGAATTGTAAGGAAGGGAGAACTTGGAACAAGTTCGTTCTTAACGATGGATTTGTGTTTCGTGCTAACAAGCTATGCATTCCAGCTAGCTCCGTTCGTCTTTTGTTGTTGCAGGAGGCGCATGGAGGAGGATTAATGGGACACTTTGGCGTCAAGAAGACGGAGGATATACTTGCTACACATTTCTTTTGGCCAAAGATGAGACGGGATGTTGAGCGTTTTGTTGCTCGCTGCACTACATGTCAAAGAGCTAAGTCACGACTCAATCCTCATGGTTTATATATGCCTTTGCCTGTACCTAGTGTTCCTTGGGAGGATATATCTATGGACTTTGTTTTAGGTTTACCTAGAACAAAGAAGGGGAGGGATAGCATATTTGTTGTCGTGGATAGGTTCTCGAAAATGGCACACTTTATACCATGTCATAAAAGCGATGATGCTGTTAATGTTGCTGATTTGTTCTTTCGTGAAATTATTCGCTTACATGGTGTGCCAAATACTATTGTTTCAGATCGTGATACTAAATTTCTTAGCCACTTTTGGAGATGTTTATGGGCTAAGTTGGGGACTAAGCTGCTTTTTAGTACTACTTGTCACCCCCAAACTGATGGACAAACTGAAGTAGTCAATAGAACATTGTCTACTATGCTTAGGGCTGTTTTGAAGAATAACAAGAAAATGTGGGAAGAATGCTTGCCTCATATTGAATTTGCTTATAATCGTTCATTGCATTCTACTACTAAGATGTGCCCTTTTGAAATTGTGTATGGTTTCCTACCTCGTGCACCTATTGATTTGTTGCCTCTTCCATCTTCGGAGAAGGTTAATTTTGATGCTAAAGAACGTCTGAATTGATTTTAAAAATGCATGAGTTAACTAAGGAAAACATTGAGCGTATGAATGCTAAATATAAACTTGCTTGAGATAAGGGTAGAAAACATGTTGTGTTTGCACCTGGAGATCTTGTTTGGTTACATTTGCGTAAGGATAGATTTCCTAATCTGTGCGCAAATCAAAGCTAATGCCACGTGCTGATGGTCCTTTTAAGGTTTTAGAGAAAATAAATGATAATGCATATAAACTTGAGCTACCTGCAGATTTTGGGGTTAGTCCCACTTTTAACATTGCAGATTTGAAGCCTTATTTGGGTGAGGAAGATGAGCTTTCCGTCGAGGACGACTTCATTTCAAGAAGGGGAGGATGATGAGGACATCAATACCATTGTTACACCCACAGCCCCTACTGTTACATATACTGGACCAATTACTAGAGCTCGCGCACGCCAATTAAATTACCAGGTACTTTCGTTTCTTGGTAATGATTCTAATGTTCATGAGATTATGATGCTGCCTAAATTGGATACATTTGTTTTGCTTTCAAATGAAGGGCCTAGCTTGGAGAAGGATGAACATTGGAGCAAGAACACGCATGAAGTTGATGGCATGCGCAAGGGGATCAAGAACGGAGTTACAAGTGATGATTTCAGGACTTTGAAGCCGCCATAAGGAGTGCATGAAGCCTTGGACGAAATATACAAGATGCCACTTCATAATATTCGTCCATAGGCTATTCTAGGTGCTGCGTCACCTTATTAATGGGCCAGGCCCATGTAATTTCGAAATACTTAAGTATAGGCTATTTTTAGAGTCCGTATGTGTGGGGAAACAAGAGTTAGGGTTGGTTTCGGACCCCACCCTCAAGGGCCACGAAATTCCCCTCTCTTCCTCCATATATACAGCCCTTAGGGCGTCGTTTAGACTTTGGGTTTTGTTTAGATTAAAAGTTCGCCATAGCTGCAACTTCGCGTACTTCGTTTGTGTCCAACGACCAGACCAAGACGTCACAGAACCCCACCTTGATCAATAAAGCTTTCATCTTATATTCGCAATATCCAGATTGCAATCTCAGTTTCTTGCTTGTTCTTCGTTTGCTCACAGGAAACAGGCCCTCGTGGTCAGGTTGATCGTGCTCCGGCGTGGTCAATAACCCCTCGGAAGTTGGTTTAGCGATTGCTAAGGCGCGACGTCTCGCACGTTCGTAGTCGGATCGTCAAGGTCGACTCCCACAGAAAACGATAGCCACCATCTCATCGAAACATCGGGACACCTTTGCCTCTATCAAGTGGTGAGTTGGTAGTTGGGGGTTCCAAGGTGTGGAAGGTAGATCTAGTTGGGTGTGAGGTCCACTGCTACGGCGGAGGACTAGATTCACGGATTGCCGTGCTTGGGGGGGCAGTCGGGGAGGGGAAGGGGAGGGGCTCTGGGGAAGAATGTTGGGGGCAAACAGGGGAAAACAATGGAGTTACCAAAGGAGCCCTTTTCCGTTCATATGGCAGGGGTAAAAAAGGAATATCGTAGAGCTAACCTTTCAGGCGCCGAGATATTTCGATGTGAGCGGGATGTTTGAAAGCTTTTGGCACACAGGAGGTGGAAAGGCCTACAGTGTGCGATCTTATCGCACTTCATTATGGGACAATGTGCATTAAATGTGCTACGTAGGTGTCCATTAGCTTTATCGGGGACGGGAACGAGGCCCATCCCATACGTCGCCGCTTCGACCTCGCTTCGACACGCGCCCAGACCAGCGATGGATGCAGCGCCATGTAGGCAGGCAGGCAACTGGGAGTGGCACGGTGGTAGGCCCTTCATGAAGATCTGCATGCCGCCATGCAGGTGCTTGCTGATTTGGCCTAGAAGCTGCATGCTGCCACGTAGGTGCCTATCCCAGGTGGTTGGGCTGGCAGCTGCATGCGAACGGTGGCGGAGTCTTGGCTGGTGCGGGCCTGGCAGTGGCCCTGCTGATACCCTCGGCATGGGTCTGCCGGCGGGCCCAGCAAGGGTATTGCCGCGACGTTATTGTCATCCCCGGCAAGGGTCTTGCCGGGGGTTCTTGTTGGATTTCCTCGGCTAGTATCCCACCAAAGTCGTCGTCTTCTAATCCTCATCTGATCCTATGTTTATGATCTTGATGAAGATTTGCATGCCACCATAGAGGAAGCCTCCGAGCCCTGTCCCAATGCAGTTGTTGACGGCGCTCGGAACCTTGGGCTCAAGGGTGGCTTCGCTCTGCTGGCGGCCGGGCCAAGTTGCCCGGAAGGCTCTTGCCGGGCTGTGGGGCCGCCTAGGCAAGGGACCTTGCTGAGGGAGTCCACCTCGCCTCTTGCCCTCCTGCGCTTCTGGTCTTAGCGTCGGCCTTGGTTGTCTTTGTTGCTTCGGCTTCTCTCCGGCTTCCTCCTCTGCCCTACTAAGTGCGGCCGCGGCCACATGGTTTTTGACTGCCCGTGCACAAGTAAAGTGGTCAAGGAGAGCCCCTACTTTTGTACACCGGACACTCTAACTCACACATCTCTCCCCATGTCCGCATGTGTTATCTCACCACTCACTCTCTAATTATGTCTATGTGTCTCCACATTACACAACACGAAGCCCCATGTACATTGTCTCTCTCTATCCTCCTCACATAGACAAATAATCTCTTATCATTTGCCTCAGTCTCTAGAAATATCACACACGGCACACACACACACACACACACACTCTCTCTCTCTCACACACACACACAAACACACTCAACAAGGGTTTCCCCGGAATAACTTACCGTCCTATTCATCAATAGTCATGGCAGGTACGGCGAAACACGAGACGTGAAAAAAAAAATCTACATTGTGCGTTAGACCACCTAGTATGACTACTAGACTAGAGCAAAGCCGAAGCGTGCCACCGTGCCCCCCCTCCTTATCGGTGACGGGGAAACCTTTGTTTTACACATGTTGATCCTAGTTTACGAAAACAAGTATTGATAATACGTTTGTATCTCCAATACTTTATATCTTCTCTTATAAAAAAACTGAGTTGGTGTTGATGGTATGCGTGCCATCTTGCAATAGACCGTCCGATCTATATTTGATGGATGGAAATTAAACTCAAAGATACCCGCACCTCTCTCCACATTTGCAGACAAGGTCTTCCCTCGTTCATCCTTATCTCCAACAACCTCATTGTTGAGCAGTTAAAAAAGGAAGCCTCTGGAACAAACTGGCCTGGTGGCCGCTGCCGGCGTCGTCCATCCCCTTGCCTCCGCTTAGTCCGACCACTGATGACCACAAGTATAGGGGATCTATCGTAGTCCTTTCGATAAGTAAGAGTGTCGAACCCAACGAGGAGCAGAAGGAAATGATAAGCGGTTTTCAGCAAGGTATTCTCTGCAAGTACTGAAATAAGTGGTAACAGATAGTTTTGTGATAGATAATTTGTAACGAGCAACAAGTAACAAAGTAAATAAAGTGCAGCAAGGTGGCCCAATCCTTTTTGTAGCAAAGGACAAGCCTGGACAAACTCTTATATAAGGAAAAGCGCTCCCGAGGACACATGGGAATATCGTCAAGCTAGTTTTCATCACGTTCATATGATTCGCGTTCGGTACTTTGATAATTTGACATGTGGGTGGACCGGTGCTTGGGTGTTGTTCTTACTTGAACAAGCATCCCACTTATGATTAACCTCTATTGCAAGCATCCGCAACTACAACAAAAGTATTAAGGTAAACCTAACCATAGCATGAAACATATGGATCCAAATCAGCCCCTTACGAAGCAACGCATAAACTAGGGTTTAAGCTTCTGTCACTCTAGCAACCCATCATCTACTTATTACTTCCCAATGCCTTCCTCTAGGCCCAAATAATGGTGAAGTGTTATGTAGTCGACGTTCACATAACACCACTAGAGGCTAGACAACATACATCTCATCAAAATATCGAACGAATACCAAATTCACATGACTACTAATAGCAAGACTTCTCCCTTATCCTCAGGAACAAACGTAACTACTCACAAAGCATATTCATGTTCATAATCAGAGGGGTAATAATATGCATAAAGGATCTGAACATATGATCTTCCACCAATAAACCAACTAGCATCAACTACAAGGAGTAATTAACACTACTAGCAACCTACTAGCACCAATCCCGGACTTGGAGACAAGAATTGGATACAAGAGATGAACTAGGGTTTTGAGATGAGATGGTTGGTGAAGATGTTGATGGAGATTGCCCTCTCCCGATGAGAGGAGCGTTGGTGATGACGATGGCGATGATTTCCCCCTCCGGGAGGGAAGTTTCCCCGGCAGAACAGCTCTGCCGGAGCTCTAGATTGGATCCGCCAAGGTTCCGCCTCGTGGTGGCGGAGTTTCGTCCCGAAAGGTTGCTTCTTATTTTTTTCGACGAAAGACTTCATATAGGAGAAGATGGTCATCGGAGAGCCACCAGGGGGCCCACGAGGTAGGGGCGCGCCCCCACCCTCGTGAGAAGGGTGTGGGCCCCCTGGTCTTCATCTTTGGCGAGGATTTTTCATTATTTATTATAAGGTATTCCGTGGAGTTTCAGGACTTTTGGAGTTGTGCAGAATAGGTCTCTAATATTTGCTCCTTTTCCAGCCCAGAATTCCAGCTGCCGGCATTCTCCCTCCTTATGTAAACCTTGTAAAATAAGAGAGAATAGCCATAAGTATTGTGACATAATGTGAAATAACAGCCCATAATGCAATAAATATCGATATAAAAGCATGATGCAAAATGGACGTATCAACTCCCCCAAGCTTAGACATCGCTTGTCCTCAAGCGAAAGCCGATAACAATAAATATGTCCCCATGTTTAGAGGTAGAGGCGTCGATAAAAATAAAATACGGACATGAGAGCATCATGATTATTCTCATGACAGCAACATACATAAATATTGTCATATGATTACTTATGTTCAAGTGATGATCTATTCACAATGGAAAAGTATGAATCAGAAACCTTATTGAGAACCAACAAACTAGAACCTCAGTCATTGAAGTAATTGCAATTTATCATAACATCAGAAAGAGTCTATGTCAGAGCTAAAAAGCAAGTCCACATACTCAACTATCATCTAGTCCTTCATAATTGCTAACACTCGCGCAATACTTGTGGTTACGGAGTTTTAATCGGACACAGAGAAAGATAGGGGCTTATAGTTTCGCCCCACAACCTTTTACCTCGAGGGTAATGTCAACAATAATAACTCATGCCCCCTACATCCAATTAGATATATATATATCAGGTTCTTTCCAACATGCTGGGCTTGCCAAAGGATAAAATGAAAAAGGAAAGGTGAAGATCACCATGACACTCTTGCATAAGGTAGAAGATAATAATAAAAGATAGGCCCTTCGCAGAGGGAAGCAGAGGTTGCCATGCGCTTTTATGGTTGGATGCACAAAATCTTAATGCGAAAGAGAGTCACTTTATATTGCCCCTTGTGATATGAACCTTTATTATGCAGTCCGTCGCTTTTATTACTTCCACATCACAAGATCGTATAAAGCTTATTTCTCCCACACTAGTCATACATATTTAGAGCAATTTTTATTGCTTTGTACCGATGACAACTTACTTGAAGGATCTTATTCAATCCATAGGTAGATATGGTGGACTCTCATGGCAAAACTGGTTTAAGGGTATTTGGAAGCACAAGTAGTATCTCTACTTGGTGCTGAGAATTTGGCTAGAATGAAGGGGAAAGGCAAGCTCAATATGTTGGATGATCCATGACAACATACTTTATCTCGGATATAAGAAAATATAACCCATTACATTGTATTCCTTGTCCAACATCAACTCTTCAGCATGTCATATTTTGATGAGTGCTCCCAATCATAAAAGATGTCAATAATAGTATAATTATATGTGAAACCTCTCTTTCCTTATTACTTCCTATTAATTGCAACGATGACCAAAGCTATGTCTGCCAACTCCCAACAACTTTTAATCATTACACTCTTTCTATGTGAAGTCATTACTATCAATAAGATCAATATGAACTTTTGTTTCTTCTTATTCTTTTTGTCTTTTCTTTTATTCACCCAAGATCATAGCAAGAAAATCAAGCCCTTGGCTCAACACTAATCTTTATTAATAGCTCACGGACTCGATTACGTAGAGAGATCATAAGGCAAAACTCAAAACTAGATCATGCCATCAACTTTATTCTACTAGATCAAAATACTACTAACATGATCGAACTAAGGAAAACGGTAAAGATAGGAGTTGTGATTGTGATACGATACTGGGGCACCTCCCCCAAGCTTGGCAGTTGCCAAGGGGAGTGCCCATACCCATGTTATTATGTCTCCTTCTTTGTTGTTGGTGAAATAGGTGGAGGTGTTGTTGATGATGCAGGCTTGTCATCCATCTTCCAAGGCATAGGTTCACCATCATAGAAGGATGATCGAGTCTCCGGAATCCTCGAATCTGCAGCCAAACTCATTCTTTTGAATCTGTATTCATACTCATAGTTTTGGTTTTCCAGGTCATAGATTTGGGCTTGGAGGTGCTCGATCTTCTCATGTAGCTTGAAGATGGCCTCCTCGGTGTTCTTGGCATCTGGCTTGTAGTTGTTAGTGAACTCCGCGAGCATTGTGTGGCTAGCGTTGATTCCACGCTCCACCATCCCCTGGCACTTGAAAACTTGTTGCTCCATTGCTTCGAGCCTCGTATCCATGCTTCCGGTTCCCTTTGGTCCCTCAGCATCGCGGATGTGCAGCAACCCATCATGCATCTCGATGGTTTGAGGGTGTCGCAGCACCTTCACGAGGTAAGGGTTGATGACCTTCTCGAAGAACTTGTCCTTGGAAGCACTTGGGGACGTCATGATAATCTAAATCTGTCAGAAAAACAGCTCGAAACAAGAACAGAGAATATTTGCATGATACGAGAGTCAAAACCATCGGGAGAATATATAGTGAATTTTTACTGACCAAAATACGTATCGTGCAAGAAAACGGAGTCCGGAAGGCACACGAGGTGCTCACGAGGTAGGGGGCGCGCCCAGGGGGTAGGGCGCGCCCTCGACCCTTATGGGGCCCTCGTGTCCTTCCCGGACTACTACTTAATTTTCTTTTTCTAAATATTCCAAAACGGATAAATATTGCCTTAAAAATTGTTTTGGAGTCGGTTTACTTACCGTACCACATACCTATTCCTTTTTGGAGTCTGAAACGTTCTGGAAAGTGTCCCTTATGTATTCCTCCGGGGTTACGGTTTCAATAATATTGGTTTCAATATTTATGTGATTACCTGAGATATAATGTTTAATTCTCTGACCGTTTACCACCTTCGGATTTGTGCCTTAGGAGTTGTTGATTTTTATGGCACCGGAACGATAGACCTCCTCGATAACATAGGGGCCTTCCCATTTAGAGAGAAGTTTTCCTGCAAAAAATCTTAAATGAGAGTTGTATAGCAATACATAATCACCTACATTAAACTCACGCTTTTGTATCCTTTTGTCATGCCATCTTTTAACCTTTTCTTTAAACAACTTGGCATTTTCATAAGCTTGGGTTCTCCATTCATCAAGTGAGCTAATATCAAATAACCTCTTTTCACCGGCAAGTTTGAAATCATAGTTGAGCTCTTTAATAGCCCAATATGCCTTATGTTCTAGTTCGAGAGGTAAGTGACATGCTTTTCCATATACCATTTTATACGGAGACATACCCATAGGATTTTTATATGCAGTTCTATAGGCCCATAATGCATCATCAAGTTTCTTGGACCAATTCTTTCTAGACCTATTGACAGTCTTTTGCAAAATTAATTTGAGTTCTCTATTACTCAATTCTACTTGACCACTAGACTGTGGGTGATACGGAGATGCAATTCTATGATTGACGTCATATTTAGCAAGCATTTTACGGAAAGCACCATGAATAAAATGTGAACCACCATCAGTCATTAAATATCTAGGGACTCCAAACCTCGAAAAATAACTTCTTTAAGCATTTTAATAGAAGTGTTATGATCAGCACTACTAGTTGGAATAGCTTCTACCCACTTAGTAACGTAATCAACAGCAACTAAAATATGTGTATATCCATTAGAGGCAGGAAAAGGTCCCATATAATCAAAGCCCCAAACATCAAACGGTTCAATAACAAGTGAATAATTCATAGGCATTTCTTGACGTCTACTAATATTACCAATTCTTTGACATTCATCACAAGATAGACAAACTTACGAGCATCCTTGAAGAGAGTAGGCCAATAAAAACCGGATTGCAATACCTTATGTGCAGTTCTATCTCCCGTGTGGTGTCCTCCATAAGTTTCGGAGTGGCACTTGCGTAGGATCTGTTCCTGTTCATGCTCAGGTACACAACGTCTAATAACACCATCTACTCCTTCTTTATAAAGATGTGGGTCATCCCAAAAGTAATGTCTCAAATCATAGAAGAACTTTTTCTTTTGTTGGTATGTGAAGCTAGGTGGTATAAATTTAGCAACTATGTAATTAGCATAATCAGCATACCAAGGGTACTACGAGAAGTACTTATGACATTTAATTGTTCATCAGGAAAGCTATCATCAATAGGTAGTGGGTCATCAAGAACATTCTCTAACCTAGATAAGTTGTCTGCAACAGGGTTCTCAGCTCCTTTTCTATCAACAATATGCAAATCAAATTCTTGTAGCAAGAGAACCCATCTAATAAGTCTAGGTTTAGCATCTTTCTTCTCCATAAGATATTTAATAGCAGCATGATCAGTGTGGATAGTTACTTTAGAATCAACAATATAAGGTCTGAACTTATCACAAGCAAATACAACTGCTAAAAGTTCTTTTTCAGTAGTAGCATAATTTCTTTGAGCATTGTCTAGAGTCTTACTAGCATAATGGATAACATTTAATTTCTTATCAACTCTTTGCCCTAGAATAGCACCTACAGCATAATCGCTAGCATCACACATAATTTCAAAGGGTAAATTCCAATCAGGTGGCTGAACAATAGGTGCAGAGACTAATGCTTTCTTAAGTATTTCAAATGCTTCTACACAATCATCATCAAAGACAAATGGTATATCTTTTTGTAATAAATTAGTCAGAGGCCGAGAATTTTGAGAAGTCCTTAATGAACCTCCTATAAAATCCGCGTGACCAAGGAAACTTCTTATACCTTTGATGTCCTTGGGACATGGCATCTTTTCAATAGCATCAACCTTGGCTTTATCAACTTCAATACCTCTTTCAGAAACTTTATGCCCCAAGACAATACCTTCATTAACCATAAAGTGGCACTTTTCCCAATTCAAGACAAGATTAGTTTCTTCACATCTCTGCAAAACTCGATCAAGATTGCTCAAGCAATCATCAAAAGAAGATCCATAGACGGAAAAGTCGTCCATGAAAACCTCACAAATCTTTTCACAAAAGTCAGAGAATATAGCCATCATGCATCTTTGAAAGGTAGCAGGTGCATTACATAAACCAAAAGGCATACGTCTATAAGCAAAAGTACCAAAAGGGCATGTAAAAGTAGTCTTTGATTGATCTTTAGCCGACACAGGTATTTGAGAGAAACCAGAATAACCATCTAGAAAGCAGTAATGTGTATGTTTGCATAATCTTTCTAGCATTTGATCGATAAAAGGTAAGGGGTAATGATCTTTCTTAGTAGCCTTATTTAATTTGCGGAAATCAATTACCATCCTATAACCTGTAATAATTCTTTGTGGAATCAATTCATCTTTATCATTAGGAACAACAGTAATACCTCCCTTCTTAGGGACACAATGAACATGACTTACCCACTGACTATCAGCAACGGGATAAATTATACCTGCCTCCAGAAGCTTTAGTATTTCTTTTCTTACCACTTCTTTCATTTTAGGATTCAGACATCGTTGAGGATCACGAACTGGTTTGGCATCTGCTTCCAAATTTATTTTATGTTGACATAGAGTGGGACTAATGCCCTTAAGATCATCAAGAGTATATCCAATAGCAGCACGGTGCTTCTTCAGAGTTTTCAATAATCTTTCTTCTTCATGCTCTGAAAGGTTAGCACTAATAATAACAGGATATATCTTCTTTTCATCAAGATAAGCATATTTAAGATTATCAGGCAACGGTTTAAGCTCAAACACGGGATCACCCTTAGGTGGAGGGATCCCCTAGGATTTCAACAGGCAAATTGTGTTTCAGAATAGGTTCCTGTTTAAAGAATACTTCATCTATTTCCCTTCTTTCATTCATAAACATATCATTTCATGGTCTAGCAAATATTGTTCTAAAGGATCACTAGGAGGTACGGCAATAGAAGCAAGACCAATAATTTCATCCTTACTAGGCAATTCTTCTTCACGGTGTTGTTTACTAAATTTAGAGAAATTAAACTCATGAGTCATATCATCTAAGCCGACAGTAACAACATCCCTTGTGCAATCTATGGTAGCATTAACAGTATTTAAGAAGGGTCTACCAAATATAATGGGACAAAAGCTATCTTGTGGGGAACCAAGAACAAGAAAATCAGCAGGATATTTAGTTTTCCCACACAAGACTTCAACATCTCTAACAATTCCCATTGGTGAAATAGTATCTCTATTAGCAAGTTTAATAGTAACATCAATTTCTTCTAACTCAACAGGTGCAATGTCATGCATAATTTCTTTGTATAAGTCAATAGGTATTGCACTAGCACTAGCACCCATATCACATAAGCCATGATAACAATGATCTCCTATTTTAACAGAAATAACAGGCATGCCTACCACAGGTCTAGGTTTATCTGTATCACGGGGTTTAGCAATTCTAGCAGTTTCATTACAGAAGTAAATAACATGCCCATCTATATTATCAGACAAGAGATCTTTAACAATAGCAATATTAGGTTCTACTTTAACTTGCTCAGGAGGTGTATATGTTTTAATATTGCTTTTACGAACCACAGTTGAAGCTTTAGCATGATCCTTTATCCTAACAGGGAAAGGTGGTTTCTCAACATAACAAGTAGGAACAATAGGATCATTATAAGTGACAGTCTTTTCTTCAACTTTAATAGGTGCAGCTACTTTTACTTCTATGGGAGGATGATATTTAAACCACTTCTCCTTAGGGAGATCAACATAAGTAGCAAAAGATTCACAGAAAGAAGCTACTATCTCAGAATCAAGTCCATATTTAGTGCTAAACTTACGGAAAATATCGGTATCCATAAAAGATTTAACACAATCAAACTTAGGTGTCATACCTGACTCCTTACCATTGTCGAGGTCCCAATCTTCAGAGTTGCGTTTAATTCTATCCAATAAATCCCATCTAAATCCAATAGTCTTCATCATAAAAGAGCCAGCACAAGAAGTATCGAGCATGGTGCGATTATTTTCAGAAAGCCGAGCATAATTTTTTTGAAGAATTGTTTCTCTTGGGAGCTCATGATTGGGGCATGAATATAACATTGATTTAAGCCTCCCCCAAGCTTGAGCGATGCTTTCTCCTTCGCGAGGCCAAAAATTATATATATAATTGCGGTCACGATGAACAAGATGCATAGGGTAATACTTTTGATGAAATTCCAATTTCAATCTTCTATAGTTCCATGATCTCGTATCATCACATAGCCTATACCATATCAATGCGTCTCCCTTCAAAGATAAAGGGAAGACCTTCTTCTTAGCAACATCATCGGGTATACCTGCAAGCTTAAATAATCCACAAACTTCATCCACATATATTAGGTGTTCATCAGGATGCTTTGTTCCATCTCCTGTAAAAGGATTAGCTAGCAGTTTTTCTATCATACCCGAAGGATACTCATAAGGAATTTCATTTTCATATTCATTTTCAATAGGTTCAGTAGGTTGAGGAGCAACTCTTTGCTCTACTGGTCGGGGTGAAGATACCCCGAACAAGCCCCTCAGAGGATTACTTTCCATAGTAACAAGTGACAGTAAATTTCAGCACACTATATAAATTTTTCCTTACCAAATTCCACCTACCAAAGGCTTCACTCCCCGGCAACGGCGCCAGAAAAGAGTCTTGATGACCCACAAGTATAGGGGATCTATCGTAGTCCTTTCGATAAGAGTGTCGAACCCAACGAGGAGCAGAAGGAAATGATAAGCGGTTTTCAGCAAGGTATTCTCTGCAAGTACTGAAATAAGTGGTAACAGATAGTTTTGTGATAGATAATTTGTAACGAGCAACAAGTAACAAAAGTAAATAAAGTGCAGCAAGGTGGCCCAATCCTTTTTGTAGCAAAGGACAAGCCTGGACAAACTCTTATATAAGGAAAAGCGCTCCCGAGGACACATGGGAATATCGTCAAGCTAGTTTTCATCACGTTCATATGATTCACGTTTGGTACTTTGATAATTTGACATGTGGGTGGACCGGTGCTTGGGTGCTGTTCTTACTTGAACAAGCATCCCACTTATGATTAACCTCTATTGCAAGCATCCGCAACTACAACAAAAGTATTAAGGTAAACCTAACCATAGCATGAAACATATGGATCCAAATCAGCCCCTTACGAAGCAACGCATAAACTAGGGTTTAAGCTTCTGTCACTCTAGCAACCCATCATCTACTTATTACTTCCCAATGCCTTCCTCTAGGCCCAAATAATGGTGAAGTGTTATGTAGTCGACATTCACATAACACCACTAGAGGCTAGACAACATACATCTCATCAAAATATCGAACGAATACCAAATTCACATGACTACTAATAGCAAGACTTCTCCCTTGTCCTCAGGAACAAACGTAACTACTCACAAAGCATATTCATGTTCATAATCAGAGGGGTAATAATATGCATAAAGGATCTGAACATATGATCTTCCACCAATTAAACCAACTAGCATCAACTACAAGGATCTCTCTCACTAGCAACCTACTAGCACCAATCCCGGACTTGAGACAAGAATTGGATACAAGAGATGAACTAGGGTTTTGAGATGAGATGGTGCTGATGAAGATGTTGATGGAGATTGCCCTCTCCCGATGAGAGGAGCGTTGGTGATGACGATGGCGATGATTTCCCCCTCCGGGAGGGAAGTTTCCCCGGCAGAATAGCTCTGCCGGAGCTCTAGATTGGATCCGCCAAGGTTCCGCCTCGTGGCGGCGGAGTTTCGTCCCGAAAGGTTGCTTCTTATTTTTTTCTCGACGAAAGACTTCATATAGGAGAAGATGGTCATCGGAGAGCCACCAGGGGGCCCACGAGGTAGGGGGGCCTAGGGGGGGCGCCCACCCTCGTGAGCAGGGTGTGGGCCCCCTGGTCTTCATCTTTGGCGAGGATTTTTCATTATTTATTATAAGGTATTCCATGGAGTTTCAGGACTTTTGGAGTTGTGGAGTTGCTCCTTTTCCAGCCCAGAATTCCAGCTGCCGGCATTCTCCCTCCTTATGTAAACCTTGTAAAGTAAGAGAGAATAGCCATAAGTATTGTGACATAATGTGAAATAACATCCCATAATGCAATAAATATCGATATAAAAGCATGATGCAAAATTGACGTATCAAAAACTTTTCCTTGTGCATCCATCTGTTAGTCTGCACTTCGCATCTGCACACCCACCGAGTGTTTCAATTTATGCCAAATAATTTTTCCAGTTGAGTTGACTAGGTTGTGTCGATTGTAGTTTTGGACTAGTGGGGTCATGCAGAGTGCACCCACTGGGTGTAGTCCCCGAGGCCGCCGTCAAATGTGTGATTCGGCGGGGGCCTTGATAAAAATATCTTGTCCTTGAGTTCTTCCACTCGGTCTGGGCGGGCCATGTCAAGTGGAACCTGAACCAGTGGGGGCACACGGAGTGCACCCACTGGGTGTAGTCCCCGAGACCATGGTCGACTGCGGGCAGTCGGTTGGGATATGAGAATAACTGTTGTCTCCGAAAATAACTTTGGTCTTCTTTTGTTTTTTTTTCTTTTCTACTCGGTCTGGGCGGACCATGTCGAGTGGAATCTGTACCAGTGGGGGAACGATAAGTGCACCCACTGGGTGTAGTCCCCGAGACTACTGTTGAATGTTTGATTCTGCAGTAGTCTTAGAATTCTTTTCACTCAGAAGTAAATAAATTTTGATTCTGTCCACTGATGTATCTTTTTGCTGACTTCAGAAATCTTGTGAGCTCATCTCTAAATTTGCTGAATTCGAGGAGAAGGAGAGACAACTCAACCTTGACTTGGAGTTGGCCAAGAAGAACTTGCAAAAGGCTAAAGACGAGGCAGCTGGTATGGAAGGTAACCACCAGTCGACTGTCTAACTTGACCGACTCACAAGCCATCTCCTCATTCTTCTCTCTGACCCGAGTGTATATTTTTCAGAGAAAATGAGGCAAGCTCTGGCACAGAAGGACCTTGATCTTTCTGCAGTGCAGAAGGAGGCTCAGGAGAAAACAACACTTGCTGATAAGAAGCTGGCTTCAGTCGGGGCGCTGGAGGAAGACAAGGCCAGGCTGAAGACATTTCTTACTGAATCCGTCTGAAGAAAGACAAAGTAGCTTTGAACAAGAAGATTGAAGACATTTCTCGTAAGAGAAATGACCTGGAGGCTTATCTGGGAGCACTCGCCAAGAAGTTATTCCTTATGCTTGAAGGTATTTTTCCTTGTCCGACTATTTTGTTGTTATCAAGTCACCATAAATAGGTCAACTCATTAGCTCTTTGTGGTTGCAGAATTCTTTCAAAACTTTGAGGAAGAAACTAAGTGAATCGAGACGAGCTTGGACCTCATAATTCCCCTGTCAATGATCAAGCTGCTAGGAATGTGCTCCGGATGGAATCCCGTATTGCCAGCGTTACAGACTACCTCTCTCGCCTGAAAGTTGCGGTGTCGCAGATTGACACGGCGCTTTGGCCAAGGGAGACGATCCAAAACGACCTTGAGTCTTTGATGAGTCGACTCAATGAGATCCCTGGTCGAGTGCAGGAATGGAAAAAGTCGTCTGCTCGATGTGGTGCTGATGTAGCTCTGTCTCTTGTACGCGTCCATTGCAAGGAGACCAAGGAAGAGAAGTTAGCAGTGATCAAGGTTTCCAACACCAAGAAACTTGACTTCCGGTCTTTTATGGAGACCTTCATTGCTGCTGCTACACGAATTGCAGATGGAATCGACTTGGATGAATTCGTCGAGCCCTCCAGTCCTCCACCCGCGGAGTGAACAAACTTTTTATGATCTGATTAAATTTGCCTCGGTATGCTGAGTGGTTTTGTAACTATAAAAACTCCTTCGGGCCTGATGCTCGAGCACTTTAATCTGTGGTCTGGAACCTCGTAGGATTTATATGAACTTAGTTGCTTTTGAATCTCTTGACTTTTGAGTGGAACTTGTTTCTCCAGTCTGAAATGTTACTAACTCTGTGATGCATCTCAGTCAAGTGAACCATGGACAAGGGCATTTGGTGCCGTCCATGACCTGCACCTCGTCGTCCTTGCGGATCAGGATGGAGCGGATATTGTATTTGTGCCACAGCTATGAGGATAAGATCGTAGTCGATTCGCACCTCGTTGTCCTTGCGGATCAGGATGGAGCGGACGTTGTATTTGTGCCGCAGCTGTCAGGATAAGGCCACACTCGACCTACACCTCGTCATCCTTGCGGATCAGGATGGAGAGGACATTGTATTTGTGCCGCAGCTCCGAGCGTGTTTTAAACTTAGGCGAGTACGGGACTGCAGCTAACCCTCCGAGTGGAAGGTTTGCTCTCCACTCGGTAGGATTTTTTAATACTTAGGCAAGTACAGGACTGTAGCTAAGCCCCCGAGTGGGAGGAATTCTCTCCACTCGATAGGATTTTTTAAACTTAGGCGAGTAGTGTACTGCAGCTAAGCCCCCGAGTGGGAGGACTGCTCTCCACTCGGTAGGATTTTTAAACTTAGGCGAGTACTGGACTGCAGCTAAGCGCCCGAGTGGGAGGATTGCTCTCCACTCGGTAGGATTTTACAAACTTAGGCGAGTACTGGACTGCAGCTAAGCGCCCGAGTGGGAGGATTGCTCTCCCCTCGGTAGGATTTTTTAAACTTAGGCAAGTACTAGACTGCAGCTAAGCCCCCGAGTGGGAGGATTGCTCTCCACTCGGTAGGATTTTTTAAACTTAGGCGAGTACGGGACTGCAGCTAAGCCCTCGAGTGGGAGGATTGCTTTCCACTCGGTAGGATTTTTGAAACTTAGGCGAGTACTGGACTGCAGCTAAGCCCCCGAGTGGGAGGATTGCTTTCCACTCGGTAGGATTTTTTAAAACTTAGGCGAGTAAGGAACTACAGCTAAGCCCCCGAGTGGGAGGATTGCTCTCCACTTGGTAGGATTTTTAAAACTTAGGTGAATCGTATTCGCAGCTAAGCCCCCAAGTGAAAGGATCGCTCCCCACTCGGTAGGATTTTGTTTTTTGAAACTTAGGCGAATCGGGTTCGCGGCTAAGCCACCCACTGGGGTATTTTGGACACATGCAAAAGTAATAACAACCATTTAGGAGACTGCAAAACCATGTCTTTGATAAACAAACTGAAAGGTACTTCTTATTACATCTCGACAGTCTGAATGCTTAAGTGTTAAAATGGTAGAGAAGCTCCGCATTCCAAGCGCGCGGCTCGTCTTTCTTGTGTTCCACATCGCATAGGTGATACGCACTGTTGTGGAGCACTTTTGTGATGATGAAGGGGCCCTCCCAGGCGGGAGCAAGCTTGTGTGGACGTTGCTGATCCACCCGGAGAACTAGGTCCCCCTCCTGAAATGCTCGACCTCTTACATTCCTAGCATGGAATCGACGAAGGTCTTGCTGATAGATGGTCGACTGATGAAGGCCATCTCTCTCTCTTCCTCTAAAAGATCAACATCATCTTGACGGGCTTGTTCTGCTTCTGCTTCTGCTTCTAAGAAGAGCTCCACTCGCGGGGCATTATGGAGTAAATCAGTCGGTAGCATGGCCTCGGCTCCATAAACTAAGAAGAAGGGAGTCCGGCCAGTCGACCGATTTGGCGTTGTTCTCAGACCCCACAGTACTGACAGTAACTCATCTACCCAGGCACCAGACGCATGCTTGAGGTCGCGCATTAATCTGGGCTTCAACCCTTGGAGGATCAAACCATTTGCTCTTTTTCTTGTCCATTCGACTGTGGGTGAGCGACTGAAGCATAGTCGACCCGAGTTGATGTAGGGTAGGAACTCTATAGGCTGATCTTTCACGAAAGGAGCGGATCCCGCGATGAACACGAAGAACACGAGGAGGGAAACGAGGGGGAAAACACAAGGGGAACACAAGAGAACACTCAAACCAACAAGTATGATCACACATGCGCTAGATCCATGAACACAAAGGAAGATACAAGATCCAAAGTCAACAATGGACGATACAAGAGGTAACCGGTCTTCTCCGTGAGGAGGTCTTGAATCCAACGTGGATCTTCTCCGTAGAGGGGCCGCGGTCTCTCTTGTGGAGTTGATCCGATGTGTATGAGCAATGCTCTATCTCTAATCACTACAAAAAAAGACACATCCGTGGCATTTTGGGCCGAACGAATTTTTTTTCGTCATACATATGACACTTCTATGACGATAATTGTGACAAAACCCGGTATCATCATAGATGTGGTGGGCTCCTACTTCTATGACAAAAAATCATGACAGAAAATGGGCTTTTCGTCCTGGGTGGGCCAGAGATGCAGGGGCATGACATTCTTTGGGCCGTCCATGATGGAAAAAACCATGGTAGAAGCGAGGGGGAGGAAAATTTCGAGGAGTTCCCGGTTACGGTGGAAGGTCGGGGGCCGAGCGATGCACGTTTCTCTTGTACACATACGCACGTGTGTGCGAGGTGTTGGCTCTAACTAAACTCGAGCAAGCCGTTGGGCTCTAACTGAACCCGAGCGATTGCACTGCAGGCTACGCGTTACTGAACCCGAGCGATCGATCAATGGATGTTAACTGAACCCGATCAAGCGATTCCTTCGCTACTGCTGCTAACTGAAGCGATCGATGCTGCCTCTGGGATGAACAGTGAGTGTTGCGGGGGGGGGGGGGGGGGGGGAAAAGGGGGGGGGGTTACTGAACCCGAGCGATCGATCAATGGATGTTAACTGAACCCGATCAAGCGATTCCTTCGCTACTGCTGCTAACTGAAGCCGATCGATGCTGCCTCTGGGATGAACAGTGAGTGTTGTGGGGGGGGGCGGGGGGGGGGGGGGGGGGGGGGGGGGGTGGATGAACAGTGAGCGGTGGCATTGCCTCTGGATGAACAGGACCCCGTGGTGTGGTGGAGGGATGGATGAACAGTAGACGGTGGACGGGTGCCCATGGAGGGGTGGTTGAACAGGACCCCATGGTGTGGAGGGCTGGATGAACAGTAGACGGTGGAGGGGTAGTTGAACAGTAGCCGGTGGAGTAGCGCGCGGTGGAGGCTGATGAACAGGAGCCCGTGGAGACTGGAGGAGGTCGACGGTAGCCCGTGGAGGCTGGAGGAGGTCGACGGTGGAGATGAACAGTATCCCGTGGAGTCTCGTTTTACGGTACGCCACACCCCTCCCGATGAACAGGACCCCCGTTTTGATCGTAGGATGTCCGTTTCATCCATTTTGCGGTACGACACACCCCTCCCGATCAACAGGACCCCCGTTTCGACTGTAGGAGGTCCGTTTCATCCGTTTTGCGGTACGACACACCCCTCCCGATCAACAGGACCCCTGTTTCGACCGTAGGAGGTCCATTTCCTCCGTTTTGCGATACGCCAGACCCCTCCCAATCAATAGGACCCCGTTCAGGCCTTGTTTCCATTGCTTGTTCCGTCCAAGCCCTCCCGATGAACACGACCACGCATTCCGTTCTGACCTAGCCGGTTGGCTCCCACGCGATCCGTTGCCTCCCGATGAACACGACACATTCCGTTGCCTCCCCATGAACACGACACATTCCGTTGCCTCCCCATGAACACGATGACGACGTTGCCTCACCATGAACACGACGACGACATTGCCTCCCCATGAACACGACGACGACGTTGTTTCTCCGTTCTGACCCAGCCATGTACATGAGCCCTGGCCGTACGTATGCGCGAGTAGGCGTTCGAGACCCGGCCCGTATGTACGTACGTGGCCGTATTTTCTTTCTTGCACCCTGGCCGTTGTACATACGTGTACATGCTACGTGCGCGCCTCTACTACGACACGTGCGCGCCTCTACATCGACTAGTATATATGTACGTACACGTTCGCGACCAGAATGACAACGCTACGTATGCTTCGACCAGGTGGGTCCCGACTATCAGGCACTTCCTTGCGTGTGAAGATGTAGCTGGTGGGTCCCAGCAGTCAGGGGGCGAATTGTTTTGTTTTTTTGCCCGGACACACTTCCTTGCATGCGAAGGTGTAGCTGGTGGGTCCCAGTAGTCAGGGGGAAACATTTTTTCCGCGAAATACGGTGGCCGTCCGGTGGGTCCCCGCTGTCAGGTGGATGAATAATTATTTTGCACGTAATAAGGAGGCACTTCCTTACTGCGGCCGTGGACCCAGCTGTCAGCCTCTCCACGTACATTCCACGTCCGATGGACGCCATTCCTTGACCATGTGACCACGCCGCGCCGAGAGCACCAGGGCGGTGGACGACGGTGAGGCCTAGGAAGGGGACGACGCGGAGCCGGGGAAGACGCGGCAGTGGATGCCCACGTGTAGAGGAGTACGAGGGTTCACTGATTCGCTGCGGTGTGAGGCTGCCGTCGCCGCAGAATAACAGGGGGTGTGGGTGAGTAGAGGGATGGCCTGGCCAGCGGTGGGAGTAGTGGGGGGCGGTGAGCCCCCCGCCACATTGCATACGGCCACGGGAGGCAGGAGCACGAGGCACGACCGGCGCTGGTTTGGGCGGCTGGAGCAAGAAGACCAGAGGTTGAAGAAGCACTACGGTCGTTGGATGGATATCGTACGATCACTCGAGCTAGAATCGTGCATATATTGACTAACTTGACAAAGCCCTCCGTCCCCGTCAACTTAGTAGGCCCACAAGTCTGCCTGCCACTATACTGGGTCCCAGCTAACAGGAGGAGTATTCATTTTTTGTGCGTAATAAAGAGGCACTTCCTTGCGTGCGAAGATATAGCTGGTGGGTCCGAGCTGTCAGCGGCGGTAACGTTTTTTTCGCGAAATACAGAGGCCCTTTCGGTGGGTCCCTGATGTCAGGTGGAGGAATCATTATTTTGCGCGTAATAAGGAGGCATTTCCTTGTGTGCAGCCATGGACCCAGCTGTCGGCCTCTCCACGTACAGTCCACTTCAGATGCATGTCGGTCGTTGACCACGTTGACTAGGCCGCGCCGAGAGCACCGGGGCGGTGGACGACGGGGAGGCCTAGGAAGGGAACGACACGGAGGCAGGGAAGACTCGGCAGTTGTTTCCCACGCGGAGGGGAGTTCAACTGTACGAGGGTTTACTGGTTCGTCTGCCGGCGCCGAAGAATAACAACAGGTGTGGGTGAGTGGAGGGATGGCTAGGCCAGCGATGGGAGTACGGTGGGGCGGTGAGGCCTGCGCGGCAGCACAGCCGGCCGCGGGGAGGAGGGAGCAGGCAGTCCTCCCACCGGCGCTTGTTTGAGCGGCTGGAGCAGGAAGAGCAGAGATTGAAGAAGCGCGACGGTCGTTCGATGGACATCCAACAGTCACTGCTTGTGCATCAACCTTTTTTTAGGAAAGCCTCAAATCTGTGGAAAACAGCATACAACCCATTTGCTAATTTTTAAGGGTTTTTTGGAGCCCGTATTCTTTTTGTTAGCATTACAACCCATATTGTGGCCACGGTTAAAAAATTATACGAAATTTTGCATATTTCGGTGCGGTCCGAACTGTTTTTAATCCTGAAATTTCGACTCGCATTCAAACTAATTTTAAAAATAAATGTATATCAATATAAAATCCAAAAAATTCTCCACACATAAAAATTAATGTAATCGAAATGAAAAAAAAAGATATTTGAAACTAATTGCCGATTTGATGTGTTTTAAAAATGTACAACCCATTTCTCATTACTGATGGGCCATTTTCTCGGCCAGCCGAATGAAAGCTCTGCTCGTCTTGAAAGATTTGCAGCCCAACAGGCCTGACAAAGCGACTTACTTGGCAAATCACAAAAAAACTAGGCTGTGGCCGTGACCCAGCTGTCAGTCATTTGTTTTTTAGTCCATTTGGTGGGCTGGGTGAAACAATGATGTAGCATCTATGCAGCCCTATTTAAATCCAATTTGCATTTTTCTCAAAATCTGCGGACTTGCTGGGCTGGGTGAAAATATCATGTTGGGCTAGACGGAGAAATGTTATAAAAACATAAACACATGATTGCATTCAGTAAAATCTTTGCAAGCTTATGTACGCAATCACTAGGAGTTAATTGCCAAGTTATATATAAACAATTATTATTATTATTTTGAAAGAACTTTCAACTTACAAATAAAATATCATTTTAATTTGATGAGTTAATAGTACATGGGGTATTATTATTTTTTAGGCTAGACGTGGGACAGTTGAGTTGGTTCTAGGGGAAAGTACTTGGAGAAAACTTAGTTTACATCGAAAAAGAAAGTAGGAGAAAATTCAAAGACCTGCTGGGTCCACCTGAGGAGGGGAATATGTTGGGAGGAAGGAGATTCAAAGCATGGCAGCCGAGTGAACTAGTTTTTTACGGACAAGTGAACTAGTTTAGATACATAAGCAAATATCCACTAAAAAAGAAATCAGGTTAATGGGTTCTTAAAAGAAATATTTCGGACAAAATAGATAATTACGACACATAGGCTAATGCATGAAACACTCAGATGATAAAGGTGCTTATAAACAGATAAAGTGCAACATCTAGACCTTCCTGGCATGCTTGATCATGACGCCGCGGCTATCCGTGTACTCGTATGTTACGGGAAGCAAACACGCTGTCGGTGTCAAAACCGGCGGATCTCGGGTAGGGGGTCCCGAACTGTGCGTCTAGGCCGGATGGTAACAGGAGGCAAGGAACATGATGTTTTACCCAGGTTCAGGCCCTCTTGATGGAGTAAAACCCTACATCCTGCTTGATTAATATTGATGATATGGTAGTTACAAGAGTAGATCTACCACGAGATCAAGGAGGCTAAACCCTAAAAGCTAGCCTATGGTATGGTTGTTGTATGATGAAGTTGTCCTACGGACTAAAACCCTCCGGTTTATATAGACACCGGAGAGGGTTAGGGTTACACAAAGTCGGTTACAATGTAGAGATCTTGAATATCCCATCGCAAGCGTGCCTTCCACGCCAAGGAAAGTCCCCATCCGGACACGGGACGAAGTCTTCAATCTTGTATCTTCATAGTCCTGAGTCTGGCTGAAGTATAGTCCGCTACCCGGACACCCCCTAATCCAGGACTCCCTCATTAGCCCCCGAACCAGGCTTTAATGACGACGAGTCCGGCACGCAGATTGTCTTCGGCATGCAAAGGCGGGTTCTTCTCCAAATTCTGTGTACCTGCTGAATAATGTCCGATTTCGTAATGTAGCGCACCTTGGCTTCCACGCCCAATAATGGCCGTCTTCCACTGTTCAAACGAATGCGAAAAGTCGGGGTGTTTTTACATTCACACCCCTAGCCGCATAAACGAGCCGCCTATTTAATGGGATGGGGATTCAGATCCAAACCACACCTTCTCCTCTCCGTGAGTAATCATCAGAGCGCCTCCAGCAAAGGTCCATTCCAACATAGCCAGCCGTCGCAGCTCCTCCTCTCGCCCTTCCAGTCCTAAACCTGGAGACTGGGAGAGGTGCTCCATCCCGCACAGCAAGCTAGTGTTGCTTCAGGCCAAGGGATTTCTCCCTCAGGCCTATATGGTCCCGGTCCGAGCCGGACTCGCCACCTATAATGGCGGAGAGCAAACGGAGAGCACCCCCAATCCCTCGAAAGGAGAGCGGGTGTGCCTCGTCCCTTATCTAATAAGAGGACTTGGATTTCCAATTCATCCATTTCTCTGTGGGCTTCTGGAGTTCTACGGCCTCCAGCTGCATAATCTCACCGCTCGCCTCTATATTGCATATCGCGGGCTTCGTCACCCTTTGCGAGCTATTCTTGGGTGTTGAGGCTCATTTCGCGCTGTGGAAGAGGTTATTCTGCCTGGTGCCCCGCTCTCAGAGGGGTCTATATATCAAGTGGGTGGAGCCGAAGTGTGGCGTCTCGTCGGGACCGGATATCTATCCGGAACCCCAAAGAAGGCATCTGAGGACTGGCCTTTGGAATGGTTTTATATAGATAATGTCCCGCTGCCGGATCCTATCCGGGCCGGTCTCCCCGAATTCAACAGTGCTCCCTTAAAGAAACAACTAAGCTGGCGTCCGCGGAGCTCTCAGAGAGAAGGCGACAGGGATGTCCTTCACCTGATGGGTCGAATAAGACTATTGGCTCATATCGGACTAACCATGATTGAAGTCATGGCGGCATGCATTATGCGGGGGGTGCAGCCGCTTCAATATAGAGGCCACCCCATGTGGGATTTTAACGGGGAGGATGACGCCACCCGTTACGGTCGTAAGGGGCCAGCCTCAGGTGCCGCTCTAATAAAGATCTTATCCTGTTTGTACAAGGGAGAAGAGGAGGAATTCCTCCGCGTCAACCCGCAGGGCGAATTTTCTATGTACAACCCTCCGAGTTGGGTAAGTGGACAATTGTGCCTGCCCATCCGTTTTATATTCCCATGATTATATGTAGTCTTCCAATTTCAACGCAGGAACCGCGTCAGGAAGTAAAGGATATAAACAACCGTCCCCCACAGCCCGAGGATCCAGAACGGTCTCTTGATCCGGACTCCGAAGAGGATCCGGACATATCGGTAGAGCTGATTGATGGGGTGTTTCATCAGCTAAGCAAGGACAATACCTTGGTGGCATTACGGCTGATTACCCAGGGTTAATCCTGGCCTCCCAGGTAACAGAGAGCGGAGTCTCATCCCCTTGAGAAGGAATCCATTCTCACGCATTTCAGTTTTCCTGACAACGACCGTGTTTTGCAGGGGAGGTTTCCGAGGCGGGAGGCCGAACCTGCGGCGGCTAGCCAACGAGGGGCCGCAGGGCCCCGTGGGGTAAAAAGGAATGTAGTCCGGACTGAGACGCAGCGCAAAGGTATAGCGCACCCTCTTTTTCCCTGGTGTTATTCCTTCAGGGCATATTAACGTTCGTGCTGTCTTCAGGACGAAGAGACTCGCCGGACTACATCCGGAGAGGTTGCCAATCGCGCCTCCACCAGCCAGGCTCCAACGCCTGGCCCGGAAGCGGAGCGAACACAAGGCGCGCACCGGACGCTCCTCCGACAGAGGATGCGGACAGGCTGTCTGCCACCAATTCCGAGGTGGAGAGTGCCATGAACCACAGGCGTCGCCGGACAGTTCTTCGCGACGCTTGTTTCTCCCAAGAGGCATTAGATGCCTTCAATTCGGGAGATGCGTATCTCCGTGCCGCTCAAAATGGTTTAGCCAGAGCCACGGAGCAATATGTAAAAGACATACGGGTAAGAAATTTTTGGTAAATATATATATATATATACCAGTAGCCCCCGAGACTTGAAACAGTTAGGGTAACTGATTTAAGGATCATTTGTTATGCAGGTTCTTACAGAGAAGAATACCGTACTGTCCCAGGAGCTGGAAGAGTGCAAAGCCCAACTGGAGGCCGCACTAGCCGGCAGGGGAGCCCAAAGAGACCCCCTCTGGTAAGATACACTTCGAAAGATTAGTATCTTGCGAAGTGCGGCGTGGGTGTAAATCTGACAAATCATATTGCAGATGGCGCCGGACTAGATCCGGAGAGGCAACAACTCTTGCCGGCTAAAGGCCGGTGAGAGTATGTTGACAAGGGTGAGGCGGGAGAAGAATGATCTTCAGGATGCCAACACCAAGCTGGACGTTGAACTTAAAGATGTTCGTGGCCAGCTGTCGGACTCTACTAAGGAGAATCAGCGGCTTCGACGCGCATATTTAGTAAGTGCTTAAGCGAATCTTTGAAAGAAAAGAGTTCGGCGAGGAAGTCGACTAACAGAGTAATGTCTGTAGGTATGCTAACGGGTCGTCCTGCAGAGGAGATGCCCGGTTCTACGGGTGACCTTCTTCCCGAGCTCTCGCAACTGCACGAGCGAGTTCGGCGGGCGATGCGAGGCGTTGCCCAAGCG
>NW_024113736.1:0-11643 GCF_003073215.2 Triticum urartu
ATTTCTCATCGCATCACAACGTGGAAAATAAGTAGCAGACGACCATCGAGTTTAAGTGTTACAACTCAAAGAACCAAATGAATCAAAACGAGAGTTGTAAACACTAGGCAAAATATAAAGCAACCGCCCATGTGGACCCGCTTGAAGACTATCGAACTCATATGCTTCTCCCCCTTTTGTCAGTTAGGACCAAAAAGGTTTGAAGACATCGAGCATCTACTCATTCCCATGAAGAGTAGGTGAAGCAGTAGGGTCGTCGGTGGTGTTCGGCGGTGCATAAGAACTTGGAGCAGTGTCGAAGCGTGCCGAAGGAGGGGGCGGTGAAGTAGCATCGTCTTCGTCCTCGATCACTCTGGCATTCACAGTTGCCGTAGAGGAAGAGAACTCAGAGTCTTCAAGAGATGGAGTTCGTCGCATCACTGCCCTTTGAGGAGGTGTGGAGTCAAACTTGAAGCGTTCAGAGAAGCCATCCTCGTGAAGATCATCTTCAGAGCACATAAACGTCAGCCCTTTCCATGTGCGTCGAGAGGTTTCATGGGCAACAAAGGCATTCTTGGTGGCAAGATTGCGAATGCGGTTAACATCCACCAAGAGGCTTTGCATTTGGCACTTCAGCCAGTCATGATGCCTATCCTGTTTCTGATGAAGAGCCACAGAAGGCTCTCAGTCATTGAGAACACGAGTGCGCTTCTTGGGTCATTGGGCAATTGTGCTATCGGTGGCTTCAGTAAGGGCAGGATGTGGTGCACGTGTAGTTCCAGCCAAAGGATAAACACGAGTGACTGCTTCTAACTCCTTCAATGTTTTGAGACAAACTTTGATGCTCCGCATTCTGAAGATTTAAGAGGTTCCTTGGTAGGCTCAGGATAAATGGCTTCAACAGACATATCCACATCAGGCAGAAAGATCCGATGATTGCGAGCAGATGGTTGATATGAGATAGCGGAGTGGAGTTTAATCAGCCGCATTATCCATGGAGCGTAGAACTTCAAGCCAAAAAGATCAGAGCCTGAGGCAGCAAGTTGGCGGATGAAGAAGTCCTGTGCATTGAAGCATTTGCCATGAAGAATATAGAAGACCAAAGTCTTCATTGCACCTTCCAGCTTGGCATGTGGAGAATGTCCTTTGATGGGCCAGAGAGTTCGCCTTATGATGTGATAAATAGTCCTTGGGAGATACTCAAGGTCTTCAACAAGAACTCCTTAGGATATGCATCATCTTGTGGCAATGGCTTCATCATACTGAGCATCTGACTCATGTTTGGTTCAGGCTTTTGAAAGATGCTCTCCATAGCTTCACTGTGAAGCTGACAGCCAGGTTCGTAGAGATCGCCAGGAGTGGGTAGACCAGTGAGCTCAATGATATCAAAGGCTTTGGCTTCATGATGAACATTTCCTGCATCCACTCAGGACCCAAGTCTTCGGATCTCTGTTGTATCCACGGATGTGAAGTGTGGCATAGAATTGGAGCAGCAACTCTTCATTCCAGTGCTCTTGGTCGGTGACAAAACGGCAGCAATCCAACCTCTTTGAAGCAATCCAGAGCTTCTTCCAGACAGGGTAGACCAGCTATTGCTTCATGTCAAGACGCTTATGTGGGAAGATGCGACCTTGATTGTATAGAATGCAGGAGTAATAGCTTCGCTGCGGATAGCTCCAGAACCGATCAGAAGATATTCTTTCCCTTGAGTAGGGGTTCTGGAGCTATTGAAGAAAGTGTTGTTTGCTTTGAAGCCATTGACATTGAAGGATCCAGGTGCTGATGCAAGACCTGGAAACCTGGGCAATCTGGGAATTGGCTTCTGTACCTGAAGGCCTGTGCTCAACATGTAGTCAAACTGAGGACCAGCAGCAGGCGCAGGAACAGAAGCAGTAGCATCATTGGCTTCACCTGACTTCTGGTGCTTGGGTTGGTGAAGGCTCCACATTGCTTCAGCCATGACAGCGTCAGTGGCGTGGTGGCAGCCTCAAAATTCTCAACCTCCACTTGATGAGCTGGAGGGTCGGTCACAGTCATTTCTCCTCGAGAACAGCTTCTTGGTGAGACGGGGGTGTAGCAGCTCTTGGGGTTTCTTCTTCATCGGCTGATGCAGCCGGAATGTCTTCAGCAGCTTTAGCTTCAGACTCAGAGACTGGAGGCCTTGGTCCTTGCGAAGCCTGCGTAACGCTGGCGACGCCTGTGAGTTGGAGTTGGCTGGGCCTCAAAGTCATTCTTCCTCTTGTGCTTGTTGGGCGATTAGCCCATGATGCATCCTGAGCAATTGGCGTCAGAGGACACCAATGCTGATGAGTTCGCTGTGCTTAGCACAGGCGATGATACCTGTTGGTGCTCGAGCTGAGGAAGAACTGCATCATCTTCAACATGGTCATGGTGACCAATGTCTTCAGCAGCGGTGATCAGCTGCTGAAAGGCTTCAGCTTCATGAACCTCTGTGAAAGCAGCTAATGGACATGTCAGTTGGCGCTCTTGATGTTCAGTGGCTGGGCGAACCATGGAGATGGGTTCAAACAATCAAGGGCTCTGTGGGAGCAGCCCGTTCCTTCTTTGTCTTCCGCTTCTTCTTGGAGGGGCAGTAGCAGAGCTTCAGATGTTTCCTCTCCTGGCTTCAGCCTCAGCAGTCCTCGTCTTCTTCAGCTTCTGAAGCGGTTGACCGGGCCTTTGGCTTCGAGCCAGTCATGCTAGTTGGGAAGACAATGGATCTGCTTCCTGCCTTGGTGCGTTGTTCCGGCCACAGGGCCTTCTTCTTCTGCTTAGCAGCCATCCTGGGATCAATGCCCGGACGCCCAAGGGCCTTGCGCTTCTCAGCCTCGTTGTAGCCTTGCACACACTTGTCAGCCATCTTATGCGCTCCCGAGAACCCTGAGCTTCTGGCGTTTCTTGAGAAAGAAAAAAAAAAAAAAAAAAAAAAAAAAAAAAAAAAAAAAAACAAAAAAAAAAAAAAAAAAAAAAAAAAAAAAAAAAAAAAAAAAAAAAAAAAAAAAAAAAAAAAAAAAAAAAAAAAAAAAAAAAAAACAAAAAAAAAAAAAAAAAAAAAAAGAAAAAAAAAAAAAAAAAAAAAAAAAAAAAAAAAAAAAAAAACAAAAAAAAAAAAACAAAAAAAAAAAAAAAAAAAAAAAAAAAAAAAAAAAAAAAAAAAAAAAAAAAAAAAAAAAAAAAAAAAAAAAAAAAAAAAAAAAAAAAAAAAAAAAAAATGCTTCTTTGAGCTCGTGCAGCATAATCTTAAAGTTTTTCACCTCTTGCACGCTGAGCTTGGCCATATGCTTCTTGAACTGAGCTTTTTCATAGTCAATCTTTTGCTTTAGTTCAACAATGCGCTGGGCGATAGCTAATTCTGAAGCAATGGCGCCATGGAAGGTGACATTGAGGCCAATGGAAAGTTGCAGATCTTCGAAGCTGAGATTGGGTGTGTCAAACCACTCATCAATGAAATTGTGGATGATAGCCACATCAAAGAGAGGCAGATCATTGAAGATTTCTGCTTCTTCTTTGCTCTTGATCAGTTTCTCAAGAGCGTCATCTGCAAGATCTTCATCACTGGACAGATCGATGGCATCGTTTCGCAGAATGGCAGCAGCTGTCAGTTCTTGGCCGGTGTGTGGCAGAGGCATCTTGACTTTCTGGGGCTTGGAGATGCGTGATAAATCTTCAGACTACACACTGTCTTCAGGAGGTGCAGTAGCCAGTGGCTTCGCCCGTGAGATTTTTGGTGCAGAGGCAGGCTTTGAAGCTTTAGGCTGCTTCAACTTCTTTAGCTTCGGCGCTACAGGTGCTTCATCTGATTCAGCGTCATCTGCAGGCTCATTCATGGTTGTCCCTTGAACCACGATGTGAGTGATGAGACCTTCCAAGTTGTAGAAGGGCCCAAGAAGATTGGGTTCAGCTTCACGAGTTCCATCGGCACGGGGAGCAGAGGGACCAGGGTTGAAGTCTAACCCAAAGACTTCTTGTTCTGCTTCGCTGAGTTCTGGGCAAACTGGAAGTTGCGCTTAAACAAATTGTCGTCACGACACCATAGCAGTGACGATGGGTCAACATCCGCAGGCTGTGGTCCACGGACCATGCAGGGATAGAAGCCTTGTTCAATGGCTTCATCTCTGGACCTGGGTTGAAGATTTTTGTAGAGGATGTCTCCCCATGGTTGCTTGATGGCATTCTTTTCAGCATATTCATTTGTCACAAATCTGTACTTGAACCACTGTTCTGCCCAATATTGTCGAATCCATTAGATTCGTGTCTTGCGCTGATTGTAATCCTCTTCAAGATCTATCTTGTACAGCTCTGAGAGGTCATCGGGCAGATCTCTTGATGTTTCTCCTCGACGCTTTCTGCCACCCTTCCTTGCTGATTTCTCTGCAGCCATGAACTTTAAACTGAATGGCTTCAATACGTTCAAAGGCTTCAAAGGCTTTCGCTTGCTGAACAAACAGGAACTGGCTTCGGGAGAATTTATATGATACTGTAAGAATTCTGCAAATGAACGCAGACTATGAGAACCAAGGGATTCTCCCACGACATGTACCTGTGATAGCATTAAGGTGCGAGGGAAGGGGAAGAGGTCATATGCATTCTCAGAAGATTTTGAAGATAAATCAGTTTAGAAGACATTGACCTCATCGTGCGAAGACATTCACTCCCCCCCCCCCCCCCCCCCCCCCCCCCCCCCCCCCCCCCCCCCCCCCCCCCCCCCCCCCCCCCCCCACTTCATAGATAAGAGTTGGTTCCAGATTTGTACGAATCCACGGATCAGTACAAGTGAGGAATCTAACTACTTTGTGAAGCATAAGTGAACTATACTAGGCATATTATGAGATGCAGTATGAAGTGGATCCAACATGTGTGAACAAAACACTTGTGGTAGAAAGTGACGAATCTATAGGATCAAAGGGGCCGTAAAAAGGAAGTTTTATTTACCACACGAGAACTGCTAGACGGAGTGGAAGAGGAGGCCGAGCAGTTCGATCGTCCGTGCCCTAACTTGGCGACGGAGGACACCTACGGCGGCGGAGAAGACGATGTCCGCGCGTGAAGACGGCGTCGGAGAGGTTGCGGCAGCTAAGCGCTTCGTCACCGGCGTCGTCGAGGGCTAGCGGTGGCGCTAGGGTTCGTGCGAGAGTGGAAGAAGAGATAATGACTGTGGTGAGGCGTGTATTTATAGGGACAGGGGCGGCTCAGTGTTATTACACAGGTGCCCCTGGCGATTCACATCTGAGGAACACGTGGCCATCATGCAGCATGTCGGAGGTTGTTCCATCCCACGCACGCCTGGATTGTCGGGTGGTCGTTCCCACTTCTCCGGGTTTCAGGTGAAGGAATTAGCATTGAAAGCACTTAATGTTTGTCTCTGTATCTTCTGCTGACAAGGACGCAGAGAAGACATTTGACAGTTTCAAAAGAATGCATATGATTTGGAGAGATAGAGTTTGAGATAGAAAGCATAGAGAGGTTAGGGTCCGATCACATTCACTTAGTTCAAAAGATTCAACAAGAAGACATAGCTATAAGTGAATGCTGTAGAGGACAGAACACTAGTATATATATAATACAACATAGTGAAGATAATCATGAAGACATGTTGAGATTGAAGCCAAACCAAATGTGAAGACATAGCAAATGTAACGCCATGAGTGAAACACTTCAAACAGAACTTTGGTGGTGGCGTTACCCACCGTATAGGAAGTATTAGACCCAGACACGGCGCACAATTATCGTGGCGCTCCGAAGTCAAATTCCACATTAATGTATTCACACTTAGAATGTATGTCTTCATTGATTGAAGATATACTTTACTTCGTGTGTTGCACATCTAAGTCATCAATATGCATAAGTGTTAGGATGTGTGCCTGATCACAGGACATTTGAGGATTCCAATATTTAGCTCACACCGTAACTTGCAAAATCTCTTCTCATCCAAGGGCTTGGTGAAGATATCTGCCAATTGCTCTTCAGTGTTGACGTGTATGATATCAATATCTTCCTTCACAACATGATCTCTGAAAAAGTGATGACGAATTTCAATGTGCTTTGTCTTCGAGTGCTGAACTGGGTTGTTGGCAATCTTGATGGCGCTTTCGTTGTCGCAGTAGAAGTGGCACTTGCTTCAGTGAATGCCATAGTCCTTGAGTGTTTGCTTCATCCACAGAAGTGAGCGCAGCAAGATCCAGCAGCAATGTATTCAGATTCAGCAGTGGAGAGAGATACACAGTTCTGCTTCTTTGAAGACCAACATACAAGTGATCGTCCCAGAAAGTGACATGTGCCTGATGTAGACTTGCGATCAACTTTGTCACCAGCATAATCAGCATCCGAGAATCCAACCAGATCAAACTCTGAGCCCTTTGGATACCATAATCCTAGAGTTGGGGTGTGAGCCAAATATCAAAGAATTCGCTTCACAGCTAAGTGATGCGACTCCTTTGGTGCCGCTTGAATCGAGCACACATGCAAACACTAAGCATAATATCTGGCCTAGATGCACATAGATAAAGTAAAGAACCAATCATGGAGCGGTATACCTTTTGATCGAACTCTTTACCATTGTCGTCGGGACCCAGATGATGTTTGGCTGGCATTGGCGTCGTGAAGCCTTTGCAGTCTTGCATACCGAACTTCTTCAGGCAATCTTTGAGATACTTCTCTTGAGATATGAAGATGCCGTTGCGTTGCTTGAAGACCGAGGAAGAACTTCAGCTCTCCCATCATGGACATCTGATATTGCTCTTGCATCATATATCCAACTCTTCACTGTACTTCTGATTGGTGCAGCCGAAGATAATGTCATCCACATATATTTGGCACACAAACAGTTCACCATCATATGTCTTCGTGAAGAGAGTGGGGTAGGGAACCAGGTATGAAGCCTTTGCTCTTCAGGAAGTATTTGAGTGTGTCATACCAAGCCCGAGGGGCTTGTTTGAGGCCATACAGTGCCTTGTTGAGCTGTATACCATGTCAGGATGTTTTGGATCTTCAAAGCCAGGCGGTTGTGCAACATACACTTCTTCTTCAATCTTGCCATTGAGAAAAGCGCTCTTCACATCCATTTGATATAGAAGTATGTTATGATGATTTGCATAGGCCAGCAGTATGCGTATGGCTTCAAGTCGAGCCACAGGAGCAAATGTTTCATCGAAGTCAATCCCTTCCACTTGAGTATATCCTTGAGCAACGAGACGAGCTTTGTTTCTAACAACTTGACCATGCTCATCTTGCTTGTTGCGTATATCCATTTGGTGCCTATTATATTGTGCTTCCGAGGATCAGGACGCTTAACCAGTTCCCATACATTATTCAGCTCAAACTGTTGAAGCTCTTCTTGCATAGCTTGAATCCATTCAGGTTCCATGAAGGCTTCTTCAACTTTCTTGGGTTCTGTTATTGAGACGAATGCGAAGTGCCCACAGAAATTTGCTAGCTGATGCCCTTGAACGAGTGAGCGACCGGGTGCATTGATGCTATCAATTATTCTCTCAATCTGCACTTCATTGGCAACACGAGGATGTACAGGGCGAAGATTTTGCTCTTGCTGATCATTGTCATTGTAAGGATTGTCTTCAGGCTGAGCATTGTCTTCAGGTTGATCAGGTGCGGTATGATAAGTTCCTCTTCAGGTTGAGCATTCAGAGGGTATGATTTCTCCAGTTCCCATTAGTTTGATTGATTCACTGGATGGAACTTCATCTAGCACATTTGGAGGTGCTCTCTTTGTGAACCATTAGTCTCATCGAACCGCACATCCACTGTTTCAACCACTTTATAATGAAAGAGATTGAAGACTCTGTAGGAGTGCGAATCCTTTCCATATCCAAGCATAAAACCCTCATGTGCTTTTGGTGCAAATTTTGAAGTGTGATGTGGATCCTTGATCCAGCACCTGGCGCCAAATACTCTGAAGTAACTGACATTTGGCTTCTTGCCAGTAAGGAGCTCATAAGATGTCTTGTTCAGAAGCTTGTGAAGATAAACACGATTGATTGTATGGCATGCAATATCAATGGCTTCAGGCCAGAATTTTCTTGGAGTCTTGTATTCATCAAGCATCGTTGGCCATCTCAATGAGTGTTCTGTTCTTGCGTTCGACGACGCCATTCTGCTGTGGCGTGTATGGGGCTGAGAATTCATGTGTGATGCCCAAGGTATCAAGATATGTATCAAGGCCAGTGTTCTTGAATTCAGTGCCATTGTCACTTCTGATGTGCTTTATCTTGGCGCCATAGTTGTTCATTGCTCGATTGGCGAAGCGTCTGAAGACATCCTGCACTTCAGTCTTGTAGAGATTATGTGCACCCAAGTATATCTAGAATAATCATCAACAATGACAAAGCCATAGAGACAAAGTAGTAGTAAGAGTTGAGTAATGAGTGGGACCGAAAAGATCCATGTGGAGCAGTTCGAAGGGTCGAGTAGTTGTCATGATTGTCTTCGAGGGATGTTTGGCCCTCGTCATCTTTCCTGCTTCACAGGCACCGCATAAGTGATCTTTCTTGAACTTGACGCCCTCGATGCCTATGACATGCTTCTTCTTTGCAAGGGTGTGGAGGTTCCTCATGCCAGCATGCCCTAGCCTCCGATGCCAGAGCCAGCATTCTGAAGCTTTTGCTAGAAGACATACGGCAAGCTGTGGTCCTGCTGAGAAATCTACCACGTACAAATCATCTTTCCGATACCCTTCAAACACTAGAGACTTGTCAGATTCCATTAGAACAAGGCAACGATATTTTCCAAACATACAATCATGTAAATCGCAAAGCATTGAGACAGACATTAAGTTGAAAACCAAGGGATTCAACAAGCATGACTTTATCCATGTGTTGATCCTTTGAGATTGCAACTCTACCTAGACCCAATACCTTACTTTTACCAGTGTCAGCAAATGTGATGTGACTCTTGTCAGATGGACGTAAGGTTGAGTCCATAAGAAGGCTTCTTTTGCCAGTCATGTGATTGTACACCCACTATCAATAATCCATTCTGAAGATGCTGGTGTCGTACCCTACAGTGCAGTTAGGGGGATAGGCTTCACGAAGAGAATTGTGAAGCAAAAACATTTGACGAACCAGTGGGTTATGAAAGCTTAGATCCAGTAGGACTATAGGGAGAGTAGCAAGCGATTCAGGAACGAAGTACATAGTAAGACCATTCGGGCATTTGATCTTGCGCCCTACAAGATGTTTAAGGTCCCCAGCAATAGCGTCAGACGATTTTGGTTTTCTGCTGGAGACCTTTCCCTGCAAAAGAGAGTTAAGCTTTCTTAGCCACCCACATCTTCAAGGGTGGCTTAGAAGCAATAAGTCTAAGTGCAGCGTCTGAGAACTTTGGCTTTGGAGCCCTAGCAAAAAGTCTTGCAGGCGGACAATAGTACTCATAAGAATACAGAATAGTTCTTGGTCTTATGAACATGGCGGTTTGATGAACCGCGCTCATATTCATAGGCCTGAGTATGGTTTCCCTGCAAAACATTTGCGTTAGTGCGACTCAGGTGAGTCCTCTGTCTGTATGAAGCCTTTGGACCGTATGAAGCCTGTGGTCTGAGGTTTGTCTTCTTCACCTGTGGTGTCATGATGACATTCACAGGAAGATTTTCCAAACACTTTTTCGGCACCCAGATCTTCTTCATAGGCCCATTCCTGCAGTTAGTACCAATATACCTGGCAAACACTTCACCATTCTGATTCTTAAACAGTTTATAGTTTGCATCAAAGGATTCATCAATACAATGGGATTAGCACAAGTGAAGCCATATAGGGTGGATGGATCCACTGAAGGTTCCTTTGCAGCAACCCATGTGGTTTTGGGGTACTGCTCAGGTTTCCAGTAAGAGCCATCAGCATTCATTTTCCTTTCGAACCCAACACCCTCTTTCCTAGGGTTTCGGTTCAGAATCTGCCTTTTGAGGACATCACATAGTGTCTGATGCCCTTTGAGACTTTTGTACATCCCTGTTTCAAGCAATGTCTTCAACCTAGCATTCTCATCAGCAATAGCAGTGGTATCCTCAGCAGAGGGGTTAGTTCCCACATCAACAGTTGAAGATATTGCAACAGTAGCAGCAGTAGAACATTCAGCAACAGAAGTAGCATTATCACGCTCAATGCATTTAAGACATGGTGGTTCAAATCCTTCCTGAGCGGAACTGATCTGTTCGGCGCGAAGTGACTCATTTTCCTTTTGAAGATCTTCATGAGCCGCTCTCAATTTCTCAAGATCTTGCTTCCTTTGAAGATAATCATAGGAAAGCTTTTCATGAGTTGTTGAGAGCGTTTCATGACGACTTTCAAGTTCCTCATACTTAACGTGAAGATTTTTTATGTCTTCAATTAAGGACTGAGATCGAGTCATTTCAGCCTAACAGATCATCGCTTTTGTCTAACAGTTTTTGAATATGTTCCATAGCTTTCTGTTGTTCAATTGCAATTTTAGCAAGTGTTTTGTAGCTGGGTTTTGAACCACAATCAGAGTCATCGTCACTAGATGTTTGATAGTGAGTAGTGCGTGTGTTTACCTTGGCACCGCGTGCCATGAAGCAGTAGGTAGGAGCGGAGTAGTCCTTGTCTTGCATCGTGTCGGTGATGAAGTCATTGTCTTCAGTGTTGAAGATGGACTTGGCAACGTATGTGTAGCCAGACTTGCAACGCCAGAATCGGACTCCTCCTCGGACTCCACCTCCGCCTCCTCAGAAGCGGACTCCTCCTCTGAATCCATTTCCTTGCCAACAAACGCACGTGCCTTGCCCAGATGAGCTCTTCTTGTGTGATGAAGACTTTGAGGAAGACTTGGAAGAAGACTTTGAGTATTTCTTCTTCTTCTTGTCGTCAGAGTCATATTCCTTGCTCTTCTTCTTCTTTTTGTTCTCATTGTCCCACTGCGGACACTCAGAGATGAAGTGGCCAGTTCTTGCACTTGTGACATGTTTTCTTCTTGTAGTCATGAGCAGAAGCTTCATCATTCCTTGAGCTTGATCGTGAAGACTTTCTGAAACCTTTCTTCTTGGTGAATTTTTGGAACTTCTTCACAAGCATAGCAAGTTCCTTCCAATGTCTTCAGGATCATCAGAACTGCTGTCAGATCTTCTTCAGATGAGGAGACCGCCTTTTTCCATCATGTAAGTGCATCTAGTGCCACCCCTAGTTGGTTTTTGGAGTATTGACGACAAACCTAGTTGAGGGACTAATGTGTTTGTGAGAATTGCAGGATAACACAGGTAGAAGTCCCTCATTGATTCGGTTTTCCTACCAGAGATGACCCCTAAAAATGTATGAAGACATTGAAGTCAAAGGTGGTATATGAAGATATTCACATTGAAGACTATGACAAGAGAAGACACCACATGAAGCCTATGGAGCTCGAAGACTTAGATCTTTCGTAGTTCTCTTTCTTCTGTGTTGAGTCATAGGAACCACCGTACTGTTAAGTGGGGTCCAAGAGAACCAGTCAGAATGACTGAAGTGATGCTTAAACAAAACCTATGTCTTCGAGTGAAGACTTTGAGAGCGAATCTTGTCCAGAGTCGGGCAAGTCAGCTTTGCTTGAAGCCCAAGTAAAGTTGCGTGTGAGTTTGAAATCTGACCGTTGGAACACGTGTCAGTTCCTTAGTGACCCAAGGGTCATTTCGGACAAATCAGGTCGGGTTGCCAAGTGGGCTGATAA
>NW_024113737.1:0-20324 GCF_003073215.2 Triticum urartu
ATTATGTTGATTGTGATGTGGTACCTATGCAAGCATGTTCCTTATTACTTGGTAGACCATGGAAATTTGATAAAAATTATGTACACCATGGTGAAACAATCAGTATACTCTTGTTCATAACGTAAAAATATTACTTTGCTTCCTATGACTCCTGATTCCATTTTGAAAGATGATATTAATAGAGCTAATAAAGCAAAACAGGAGACAAATAAGAGTGAAAATCAGATTGTGGCAAAAGAATTTGAGCACCAAATGAAGCCTAATAATAAACCATCTACTGTTGTTTCTGAAATTAAATTGAAAAGTGCATGTTTACTTGCCACCAAATCTGATATTGATGAGCTAGATTTTAGCAAATCTGTTTGCTATGCTTTTGTGTGCAAAGAGGCATTATTTTCATTCGAGGACGTGCCTTCCTCTTTGCCCCCTGCTGTCACTAACATTTTGCTAGGAGTTCGCTGACGTTTCCACAAGACGTGCCACCGCGAGATTACCACCTATTCGAGGGATTGAGCATCAAATTGACTTAATTCCCTGCTTCGCCTTACCCAACCGTGCACCATACCGTACCAATCCAAAGGAGACGAAGGAGATATTATGCGTCAAGTACAAGAACTGCTCGACAAAGGTTATATACGCGAATCTCTTAGTCCTTGTGCTGTTCCTATTATACTAGTGCCTAAAAAGGATGGTACGTCGCGTATGTGTGTTGATTGTATAGGCATTAATAATATTACTATTCGTTATCGTCATCCTATTCCTAGGCTTGATGAATTGAGTGGATCTACAATATTCTCCAATGTTGATTTGCGTAGTGGATACCATCAAATTCGTATGAAATTGGGTGATGAATGGGAAAACAGCATTTAAAACTAAGTTTGGATTATATGAGTGGTTAGTCATGCCCTTTTGCCGGTTAACTAAGGCCCACAGATAGAGGCCGTTTCAATAGTTTGATAGCACTTTCCATGCACCGTTTCGCTCACTCGTTTGCAGGGCCAAAGCTAGACAGTGTCTATGGGCCCACTTGCATTTTCGACTGCGCGCCAAATGTACACCAGAATTAGAGTCTGACCTAATGGATTCAGCTTAGCTAGAGAGCTTTAATTGGTTGTATGGATAGAGGCGAGGTGTCCCCGATCTTTCGATGAGATGATAACTATCGATTTGGTGGAGACGACTTTGACGATCCGACTACAAACGTGCACGACGTTGCGCCTTAGCAATCGCTAAACCAATCTCCTGAGGTTACTGACGATGCCGGAAGCACGGTCAGCCTGACCACGAAGGTCTATTCCTGCAAGCAATCGAAGAACGAGCAAGAATATGATAAAGCAATCTGAATATTGCAAATATATATGAGGTATTGATAATGGTGGGGATCCGTAAGCGGTCTTGGTCTGGTCGTTGGACACAAACGAAGTACACGAAGTTGCAATGGCTAACTTTTAACTAAACAAATCCCCCAAGGAAAAAGCTACTAGATGGATCTACTTATATAGGAGCAAGGGGTGGCGGCCAAGGAGGTGGGAGGACGTCCCAAGGCAGCCTAAAACTAACCCTAGGTCGTACAAGGCTCATGGGCCCAAGTGGAGGTGATGCAACACCTTTGGGCTTGTAGTTTGACTCGGATTCTGCTGCAACGTCAGATTGTTTTCGTCCGTAACTCAACGCTCCGGACGAATTTGAAGGTGAATCCAATTGGGTTGGAAAGAGCACGAAATCTAGTTTCCAACAAAAAAAGAATCACCCAATTCGGAGTCCGTATGAAAAAGTTGTTGGCGTTTTGAGTCAGGTATGTCTGTGCAGTCCGAATCTGAATCCAAAACGTGAGAGACTTGGACTCTATCTTCTCTTGGCCCAAAAGTGACGTGAGAGGACTTTTTGAACACAACCTAAACTTCTCCTTTTCCCTTGTCTTCATATGTGGATTGTACAAATGTCCCATACACCTGCAATTAGACAAAACACAAAAGTGTGTGAAGTATTTTTATTCTGGATAACATAAATAGATTATTGAATAGTTTGCATTAGAAATCACCTGACAAATATGCATGTATGCAATATTTTTGGTCGTATCCAAGGTAGTCGACTCCCACAGAAAACGATAGCCACCATCTCATCGAAACATCGGGACACCTTAGCCTCTATCACGGGGTTCGCTGCAATCCTAGCTCCGATGAACCTGACTCGTCCGTGCTCTTGAAGATCTGTGTTTGCTGTGTATAGGGATGTGCGCTTCGTCGCCATGACGACGAGTATGCCCACACCATATCCGCCGAGGAGTTCCTCGTAGCGCACCCAAACAATGTGCTGGAGAGCAGCGGTCCGACAAGGGCATATTAGTATATTTTTGTATAGTTTATTTGTTCTGTATTTGTTGTTCTGTATTTGTAAAAACGTCTTCAACATATATCATCAAACCAAACAATCAACTTTGAATATTTCATCAAAGGCTGACTAACTTTGGATATATATGATCAAAGATCCACCAACTTTGTTACAGATCATCAAATTCCTCCAACCTGACTTCTATTTCTTTTTCCTTTTTCTTTCAGTCAGATCTTTTACCGGTTTAGCTGGACCTTATGGTGGATGAAGCAGCAGTACATCAGGTGTCCCCGCTGTTGGCGCCAATGTCCAAGGAGGAAGCTCGGCGCTGCTTCTTTGATTTCATGACCAAGTAATTAGTGACCTCAATCTTTTTAATACCATACACTTGATTGATTCACCATTTGCAGTGGACATAGTGAATTGGCGGAGCTGTAGTTGGAAACAAAAGCCCATTATGAATTAACATGGTTTGACGACACAATTGGTAGGAGTAGAGAACCAGATATCGACAGAAAGTTTTCAACATTTAGTACTGACATCGGGTAACTCAGTTAAAATGTCACAGTACATGTATATAGATTTTCACCAAATGTCGCAGTACATGTGTATCAAAATAATTATTATCTAATCTTCGAAAATGATGCTATTTCATAACTGAAAACTTATCAATCTATAACTGTGTTGTAACTTCATTTACAATTGCTAGTAGAACAATCCACTTATTTTTGGAACAACAATGTGGTAACAAGCATCAGCCATCTCAAGGAGTCGTGTCTAGTATTTCCCTTTGAATTGTGTGTGAACTTTATTTTATGACTTTATGACATTAGTTTCAGTTTGTCACTTGACTTGAATTTGGAAGGAACGATATATTACTCCCTTCTTTTGTGTGTTTTGTCTATGCAAGATGTGGAGCTTAACGAAGTGTTGAGGACTATGAATATGATAGATGATGTGCTCTGATGCTAGACATGTTATATAATATGCACAAGCGTTGATAATTGTGATGAACGCAGCCAACATGGGATTATAACGCAAAGCATATTTGGCCAGTAGGATAGTAACTATGGAGCTAGCATCAGGTTGTGTTTCCACTTGCCCTCGTGTCATTGCAGAAAACAAAGCTACGTCTCTATACAGCTTCTTTGTGATTATTGCTACAAGGATTTTTAATACATCAAGTATTTTTAATGGGATGACCTTCGATTGTGCCAGATTATTTTGGCAATTCCCATTGGCGCGAACTTTTTTTATAGCTCATACGCATACTGATGGCCGCAAATCTACATCTAAAATATATTCTAATATCAAATGGATGTTGAAGACCGGCATATTATTCTTCTCACAAATGGCTGTGATGTTAAGCTTGTCGAAGTCAAGGACAAGGTGGCTGTGTTGTCAACAACGTCTACTGCGAGCATTATTTGGAAGAGAAGCTTCAGCTTAGAAAATGCCTGGAAAATGAATCATGTGTTGCTTGTATTAAGTATCCACATCAACAAGGCCACTGGTATGGCGTCTCAACAAGCCCCTCGGGCTTGAGGCGGGAATTAGGTTGCGTTCAATGTGTACCTATCTCACCCTCTATGAAGACATTATCTCGAAGAGCAAAGGTTCAAACGGTTCCTCGACCCCACTCTCTTCAGAGACATATGATGGTGAACTGTTTGTGTGCCAGAAATATATGTGGATGACATTATCTTCGGCTGCACCATCAGAAAATACAGTGAATGATGGATATATGATGCAAGAGCAATATCAGCTGTCCATGATGGAGAGCTGAAGTTCTTCCTTGGTCTTCAAATCTCAAGCAACGCAATGGCATTCTTTCATATCGTCAAGAGAAGTATCTCAAGATTGCCTGAAGAAGTTCGGTATTGCAAGACTGCAAAGGCTTCACCATGGAATCGCAAAATTCTTCAACATATGGATCGTATTGCCTCCCCTTTGACCGCTGCCATTAGTTATTGGATTCAAGATTCTCGATTTCAAAATGGATGTGTTATCAGACCGCTCCTAAACTTGTAGTTTTGTTCTAGTGTTAGCATTCTCTCCTATCCCTCAATGTTTTTGGCATCTAGGCCCATGACATGGATTTCATTCTGATCTTATGTGTGCAAGGTTGCTTTGCACTCAGTTAGGATTACCCATAAGTAAGCAAGGATATGGTCACCCAGCCAAGAAGGCCTCAGGGGTCCTAAAGGTTATGCTTAGCTGCATGTGTGCTTGCATTGCATGTGTCTCACTCAACACCAAAGGAGTCGCATCACTTAGCTGTGAAGCGAATTCTTCGATATTTGGCTCACACCCCAACTCTAGGATTATGGTATCCAAAGGGCTCAGAGTTTGATTTGGTTGGATTTTCGGATGCTGATTATGCTGGTGACAAAGTTGATCGCAAGTCTACATCAGGCACATGTCACTTTCTGGGACGATCACTTGTATGTTGGTCTTCAAAGAAGCAGAACTGTGTATCTCTCTCCACTGCTGAATCTGAATACATTGCTGCTGGATCTTGCTGCGCTCAGCTTCTGTGGATGAAGCAAACACTCAAAGGGACTATGGCATTCATCTGAAGCAAGTGCCACTTACTGCGACAACGAAAGCGCCATCAAGATTGCCAACAACCCAGTTCAGCACTCGAAGACAAAGCACATTGAGTATCATCACTTTCTCAGAGATCATGTTGTGAACGGACTGAGAATTGATATCATACTCGATGTACACAAGTCCATAACATTGAAAATGACGGCAATTAGCCAGGAACTATATCGTTCACCAAGCTCTTGTAGGATAACGAAAAAACCAACGTGATGCAAATTTTTTTGCAAGTTATCCGTTGAGCTATAACTTGAATCTTTTAGAGAGACAAATAAGCCTACAAAATCTCGTCAATAGCACACCGGATATCTATGGAATGTACAATCCTGTGATATAAATAGTCGTATCAGGCACAATCCTAACACTTATGCATATGATGACTTAGATGTGCAACACACGAAGTAAAGTATATCTTCAATCAATGAAGACATGATTCTAAGTGTGAATACATTAATGAGGAATTTGACTTCGGAGCGCCACGATAATTGTGCGCCGTGTCTGGGTCTAATACTTCCTATACGGTGGGTAACGCCACCACCAAATGTTCTGTTTGAAGTGTTTCACTCATGGCGTTACATTTGCTATGTCTTCACATTTGGTCTGGCTTCAATCTCAACATGTCTTCATGATTATCTTCACTATGTTGATTATATATATATATATAGTGTTCTGTCCTCTACAGCATTCACTTATAGCTATGTCTTCTTGTTGAATCTTTTGAACTAAGTGAATGTGATCGGACCCTAACTCTCTATGCTTTCTATCTCAAACTCATCTCTCCAAATCATATGCATTCTATTGAAACTGTCCGAATGTCTTCTCTGCGTCCTTGTCAGCAGAAGATACAGAGACAAACATTAAGTCCGCTTTCAATGCTAATTCCTTCACCTGAAACCCGGAGAAGTGGGAACGACCACCCGACAATCCAGGCGTGCGTGGGACGTGGAACAACCTCCGATATGCTGCATGATGGCCACGTGTTCCTCAGATGTGAATCGCCAGGGGCACCTGTGTAATAACACTGAGCCGCCCCTGTCCCTATAAATACACGCCTCACCACAGTCATTATCTCTTCTTCCACTCTCGCACGAACCCTAGCGCCACCGCTAGCCCTCGACGACGCCGGCGACGAAGCGCTTAGCTGCCGCAACCTCTCCGACGCCGTCTTCACGCCGACCGCGGACATCGTCTTCTCCGCCGTCGCGTAGGTGTCCTCCGTCGCCAAGTTAGGGCACGGACGATCGAACTGCTCGGCCTCCTCTTCCACTCCGTCTAGCAGTTCCTTGTGTGGTAAATAAAAACCTCCTTTTTACGGCCCCTTTGATCCTACAGATTCGTCACTTTCTACCACAAGTGGTTTTTGTTCACACATGTTGGATCCACTTCATACTGCATCTCATAATATGCCTAGTATATTCACTTATGCTTCACAAAGTAGTTAGATTCCTCACTTGTACTGATCCGTGGATTCGTACAAATCTGGAACCAACTCCTTATCTATGAGTGAATGTCTTCGCACGATGAGGTCAATGTCTTCTAAACTGATTTATCTTCAAAATCTTCTGAGAATGCATATGACCTCTTCCCCTTCCCTCGCACCTTAATGCTGTCACAGGTACATGTCCGTGGGAGAATCCCTTGGTTCTCATAGTCTGCATTCATTTGCAGAATTCTTACAGTATCACATAAATTCTCCCGAAGCCAGTTCCTGTTTGTCCAGCAAGAGAAAGCCTTTGAAGCCTTTGAACGTGTTGAAGCCATTCAGTTTAAAGTTCATGGCTGCAGAGAAATCAGTAAGGAAGGGTGGCAGACAGCGTCGTGGGGGAACATCAAGAGATTTGCCTGATGACCTCTCAGAGCTTTACAAGACAGATCCTGAAGAGGATTACAATCAGCGCAAGACCCGAATCCAATGGATTCGAAGATATTGGGCAGAACAATGGTTCAAATACCGATTTGTGACCCAGGAGAATATGCTGAGAAAAATGCCATCAAGCGATTGGGGAGACATCCTATACAAGAATCTTCAACCCAGGTCCAGAGAAGAAGCCATTGAACAAGGCTTCTATCCCTGCATGGTCCGTGGGCCACAGCCTGCAGATGCACACCCATCGTCACTACTATGGTGTCGTGACGACAATCTGTTCAAGCGCAACTTCCAGTTTGCCAAGAACTCAGCGAAGCAGAACAAGAAGTCTTTGGGATTAGACTTCAACCCTGGTCCCTCTGCTCCCCGTGCCGATGGAACTCGCGAAGCTGAACCCAATCTTCTTGGGCCCTTCTACAACTTGGAAGGTCTCATCACTCATATCGTGGTTCAAGGGACAGCCGTGAATGAGCCTGCAGATGACGCTGAATCAGATGAAGCGCCTGCAGCGCCGAAGCCAAAGAAGTTGAAGCAGCCTAAAGCTTCAAAGCCTGCCTCTGCACCAAAAATCTCACGGGCGAAGCCACTGGCTACTGCACCTCCTGAAGACAGTGTGCAGTCTGAAGATTTGTCACGCATCTCCAAGCCCCAGAAAGTCAAGATGCCTCTGCCACACACCGGCCAAGAACTGACAGCTGCTGCTATTCTGCGCAACGATGCCATTGATCTGTCCCAGTGATGAAGATCTTGCAGATGACGCTCTTGAGCAACTGATCAAGAGCAAAGAAGAAGCAGAAATCTTCAATGATCTGCCTCTCTTTGACGTGGCAATCATCCACAACTTCATTGATGAGTGGTTTGACACGCCCAACCTCAGCTTCGAAGATCTGCAACTTCCATTGGCCTTAGTGTCGCCTTCCATGGCGCCATTGCTTCAGAGCTAGCTCTAGCTCAGCGCATCGTGAACTGAAGCAAAAGATTGACTTTGAGAAAGCTCAGTTCAAGAAGCATATGGCCAAGCTCAGCGTGCAAGAGGTGAAAAACTTCAAGATTATGCTGCACGAGCTCAAAGAAGCCTTTCTCAAGAAACGTGCAGAAGCTCAGGGTTCTCGTGAGCGCATGAAGAGCCTGGCTGACAAGTGTGTGCAAGGCTACAACGAGGCTGAGAAGCGCAAGGCCCTTGGGCGTCCGGGCATTGATCCCAGGATGGCTGCTAAGCAGAAGAAGAAGCCCACTGTGGGCGAACCCAGCACCAAGGCAGGAAGCAAGATCCCATTGTCTTCCCAACTAGCATGACTGGCTCGAAGCCAAAGGCCAGGTCAACCGCTTCAGAATGAAGAAGACGAGGACTGCTGAGGCTGAAGCCAAAAGAGGAAACATCTGAAGCCTCTAATGCTGATCCCTCCAAGAAGAAGAGGAAACCAAGAAGGAACGGGCTGCTCCCACAGAGCCCTTAATTGTTGAACCCATCTCCATGGTTCGCCCTGCCGAACATCAAGAGCGCCAACTGACTATCCATGAGCCTGCTTCACAGAGGCTCATGAAGCTGAAGACTTTCCAGCAGCTGATCCCACCGCTGCTGAAGACATTGGTCACCATGACAATGTTGAAGATGATGTAGTTCTTCCTCAGATCGAGCACCAACAGGTATCATCGCCTGTGCTTACGCACAGCGAACTCATCAGCATTGGTCGTCCTCTGACGCCAATTGCTCAGGATGCATCATGGGCTGATCACCCACAAGCACAAGAAGAAGATGACTTTGAGGCCCAGCCAACTCCATCTCCAAGGCGTCGCCAGCGTTACGCAGGCTTCGCAAAGGACCAAGGCCTCCAGTCTCCGAGTCTGAAGCTAAAGCTGCTGAAGACATTCCGGCTGCATCAGCCGATGACACCCAAGAAGAAGAACATGTCCCCACTCCCCCAACTACAGACGAAGCTGTTCTCGAGGAGAACGTGTCTGTGCCCGACCCTCCAGCTCATCAAGTGAAGAGTAGAAAATCTTGAGGCTGCCACCACCAACACCAATGAAGCCATTGACGCAGTCATGGCTGAAGCAAATGTGGAGCCTACACCAACCCAAGAACCAGAAGTCAGCGAAGCCAATGATGCTACTGCTTCTGTTCCTGCGCCTGCTGCTGGTCCTCAATTTGACTATCATGTTGAGCATAGGCCTCAGGTACAGAAGCCAATTCCAAGGTTGCCCAGGTTTCCAGGTCCTGCATCAGCACCTGGATCCTTCAATGTCAACGGCTTCGAAGCAGACAACACTTTCTTCAATAGCTCCAAGAACCCCTACTCAAGGGAAAGAATATCTTCTGATCGGTTCTGGAGCTATCCGCAGCGAAGCTATTACTCCTGCATTCTGTACAATCAAGGTCGCATCTTCCCACATAAGCGTCTTGACACCGAAGCAATAGCTGGTCTGCCCTGTCTGGAAGAAGCTCTGGATTGATTAAAAGAGGTTGGATTGTTGCCGTTTGTCACCGACCAAGAGCACTGGAATGAAGAGTTGCTGCTCCAATTCTATGCTACACTTCACATCCGTGGGTACAACAGAGATCCGAAGACTTGGGTCCTGGAGTGGATGACAGGAAATGTTCATCACGAAGCCAAAGCCTTTGATATCATTGAGCTCACTGGTCTGCCCACTCCCGGCGATCTCTACGAACCTGGCTATCAGCTTCACAGTGAAGCTATGGAGAGCATCTTTCAGAAGCCTGAACCAAACATGAGTCAGATGCTCAGTATGATGAAGCCCTTGCCACAAGATGCTGCATATCCTAAGGAGTTCTTTGTTGAAGACCTTGAGTATCTGCCAAGGACTATCTATCACATCATAAGGCGAACTCTCTGGCCCATCAAAGGACATTCTCCACATGCCAAGCTGGAAGGTGCAATGAAGACTTTGGTCTTCTATATTCTTCATGGCAAATGCTTCAATGCACAAGACTTCTTCATCCGCCAACTTGCTGCATCAGGCTCTAATCTCTTTGGCTTGAAGTTATATGCTCAATGGATAATGCGGCTGATTAAACTCCACTCCGCTATCTCATATCAGCCTTCTGCTCGCAATCATAGGATCTTTCTGCCTGATGTGGATATGTCCGTTGAAGCCATTTATCCTGAGCCTGCCAAGGAGCCTCTTAGTCTTCATAATGCGGAGCATCAAAGTTTCTCTCAGAACATTGAAGGAGTTGAAGTAGTCACTCGTGTTTATCCTCTGGCTGGAACTACACGTGCACCTCATCGTTCCCTCACTGAAGCCACCGAAAGCACTATTGCCCAACGACCCAAGAAGCGATCTCGTGTTCTCAATGACCGAGAGCTTCTGGTGGCTCTTCATCAGAAACAGGATAGGCATCATGACTGGCTGAAGTGCCAAATGCAAAGCCTCTTGATGGATGTTAACCGCATTCGCAATCTTGCCACCAAGAATGCCTTTGTTGCCCATGAAACCTCTCGACGCACATGGAAAGGGCTAATGCTTATGTGCTCTGAAGATGATCTTCAAGAGGATGGCTTCTCTGAACACTTCAAGTTTGACTCTACACCTCCTCAAAGGGCAGTGCTGCGACGAACTCCATCTCTTGAAGACTCTGAGTTCTCTTCCTCTGCGGCAACTGTGCATGCCAGAGTGATCGAGGACGAAGACGATGCTACTTCACCGCCCCTCCTTCAGCACGCTTCGACACTGCTCCTAGTTCTTCTGCACCGCCGAACACCACCGACGACCCTGCTGCTTCACCTACTCTTCATGGGAACGAGTAGATGCTCTATGTCTTCAACCTTTTTGGTCCTTACTAACAAAAGGGGGAGAAGCATATGAGTTTGATAGTCTTCAAGCGGTTCCACATGGGCGGTTGCTTTATATTTTTCCTAGTGTTTACAACTCTCGTTTTGATACATTTGGTTCTTTGAGTTGTAACACCTAAACTCGATGGTCGTCTGCTACTTATTTGCTACTTTGTGATGCGATGATAAATTCCGCATGTGTGACGATAAATACCGCACTTAGATCATTTTGCAGATGTCCATTTTCCATTATGCATGTCATTATCTTCACATACCTTCACATGCATAATGAATTGTCGTCATAAGTTGAAGAGGATCTCCACAAGTACAACCTGCCATGTGCATTTGCATTCCAAAAGCAAATTACTTATATGCACATCTTCAGGGGGAGCCCTTGCAACTTATGAAGACAATTCCTTATCCTTTACAATTTCACATATTATATTCCTCGTTGAAAACTTCAACTAGTTTGTCATCAATCACCAAAAGGGGGGAGATTGTAAGTGCATCTAGTGCCACCCATAGTTGGTTTTGGAATATTGACGACAAACCTAGTTGAGGGACTAATGTGTTTGTGAGAATTGCAGGATAACACAGGTAGAAGTCCCTCATTGATTCGGTTTTCCTACCAGAGATGACCCCTAAAAATGTATGAAGACATTGATGTCAAAGGTGGTACGTGAAGATATTCACATTGAAGACTATGACAAGAGAAGACATCGCATGAAGCCTATGGAGCTCGAAGACTCAGATCTTTCGTAGTTCTTTTTCTTCTTTATTGAGTCATAGGAACCACCGTACTGTTAAGTGGGGTCCAAGAGAAACAGTCAGAATGACTGAAGTGATGCTTAACCAAAACCCATGTCTTCGAGTGAACACTATGAGAGCAAATCTTGTCCAGAGTCGGACAAGTCAGCTTTGCTTGTAGCCCAAGTAAAGTTGCCGTGTGTGTTAGAAATCTGACCGTTGGAACACGTGTCAGTTCCTTAGTGACCCAGGGTCATTTCGCACAAATCAGGTCGGGTTGCCTAGTGGCTATAAATAGCCCACCCCCTACAACCATAAACGGTTGGCTGCTCAGAGTTAGAGTACGGCTTTTGTCGTTTGAGAGCAACCCACCTCGAAGCCTTTGAGAGAGAATTCCTTGCGAGGATAAAGCCCTAACCACCCAGAGCCAAAGAGTGTTAGGCATCACTTAAGTCTTCCTGTCTGTGTGATCTGAAGACTTATTACACTTGAGGACTGTGAATCCTCCAGCCGGTTAGGCGTCGCGTTCTGAGCATCCAAGAGTCATTGTGGATCGCCGGTGAACAAAGTCTATGAAGGTTTGGGAGTCTACCTTGAAGACTTACCAGAGTGATTGGGCGAGGTCTGTGTGACCTTAGCTCAAGGGGAATACGGTGAGGACTGGGTGTCCTGAGCTGCGTGTTCAGGACTGGGTGTCCGGGACTGTGTGTCCTCAGGTTTAAATACCTAGCCGCCCTAACCAGACGTACAGTTGTCACAGCAACTGGAACTGGTCCAACAAATCATTGTCTTCAACGAGTCACTGGTTTCATCCTTCCCTTCCCTTTACTTACTGTTGATCCTTGTGAAGTCATTGTATGATTGCACTATCTTTTGTCTTCACTGAGTGACTGCTTGTTCTGATTGGCTTCATAATATCATCCTACCTGATCCTTACTACCTAGCTGCTATTAGTCATTGTGCTTTCACTTCATTGAATACTTGACTATGGTTTTCCTAGTGTAGTCTACCTTCCGCTGCATGGTAATAGGTTTATTTCTATCATTTGTCTTCGAAACTTCCACGTTTTCTTCTGACAGTATTTTTAGCGGATAAGTGGGGGGAGATCAGCTATATTGCGTGAAAGTTCAAGATGCTCACTATCGTAGTTACCAAATGCGCACTAGTCTTCAGTGCAGCATAACTGGTTAGTTATACTGACTACTTCTCCCGCGAGCCCAGCGGTTGGATGATCCGACACTACATCCTAGATACGGAAAGTGTATGGATCCCGATGGATACCCGTGAAGATCTGTGTGCTAGATACTAAACGACGGTGAACACCTAGTATAACTCGCTTCCAACAGACGAAGGAGTACAAACGATTTAGTTCCGTCAGCCGACGTTGACGATGTCAGTCATGAAACAAGTTACGGTTAGATGAAGGAACGTGTAATAGAGAGGGATTCCCTTAGAACGTTGTCTAACTCTCTTAGTACGCAGTTACAGACACCTCAGGCAACACAGATAATCCTCGAAAATCCTTAGCTGCTTGGGATCGGGTCTGTAGACCTAAGAAGTGTGGTGGTTTGGGTGTGCTAAATTTGGGTCTCCAAAACGAAGCCTTGTTACTCAAGCATCTTTTCAAGTTTTTTAACAGAATGGACGTGCCTTGGGTCACATTAATTTGGGACACTTATTATGCTGCTTCGCCTCCACAGGTTACACAGAGTTGTGGCTCCTTTTGGTGGAGGGATGTCATGAGATTGTACACCAACTTCTGCAAGTTAGCCGTCCCACAAGTGCATGCTGGCAACACGGTGGTATTCTGGCTTGATCGATGGCAGCTGGGAAATAATGTGATCCTTTTGTGCAAGCAATTCCCTAGGCTCCATTCTTTTGTCATTAATGACACAATCACTGTCAGAGAGTTTTTGGAGCTTCCAGAGATCTCGGAGCGCTTTCATCTGCCTCTATCGCAAGAGGCATCTACTGAACTAACTCAGCTCCAAGACTTTCTCACTTTAGTCAACTTGAATGAGGAGGGTAAGGACATATGGAAGTGGCCTTCCAAATCTGGGGAGTTCAAATCAAAGATATATTATGAGTCTTGCTTCTGACATTTGTTGGTCGATCCCATCTTCACATGGATTTGGAAGTGTGCCTGCACGCTAAAGTTTAAAGTGTTTCGATGGCTTCTTTTAATGGACCGTTTAAACACTAGGGATATGATGCAATGCAGGAACTGGATCATCCAGGAAGATACGTGTGTTATTTGCCTCTCTTCTACACATGAGGATTGTGCACACCTTTTCTTTGCCGGCAACTTCAGCCAGAGGGTTTGGAATTACCTTGGGATTTCTTGGAATGCTCAACGCAACCAGAATAAATATGACATGGCTCTTGCTGCTAGGAGGGACTTTGGTTATCCTTTCTTCACAGAGGTGGTTCTTACTGCTACTTGGAACATCTGGATTCAAAGGAATGGGAAAATCTTTAGAAATGAGAGACTTACCTTCATTTCTTGGAGCAGGAACTTCATACATGATATTTCCTTATTAGCTCATAGAATCAAATGTAAATATAGGGATAGTCTAGTTTCCTGGATAGCCTCTCTGTCGGTGTCAAAACTGGAGGATCTCGGGTAGGGGGTCCCGAACTGTGCGTCTAGGCCGGATGGTAACAGGAGGCAAGGGACATGAAGTTTTACCCAGGTTCGGGCCCTCTCGATGGAGGTAAAACCCTACGTCCTGCTTGATTAATATTGATGATATGGGTTAGTACAAGAGTAGATCTACCACGAGATCAGAGAGGCTAAACCCTAGAAGCTTAGCCTATGTATGATTGTTGATGTGTATCTTGTCTACGGACTAAAACCCTCTGGTTTATATAGACACGGATAGGGTTAGGGTTACCATAGAGTCAGTTACAATGGTAGGAGATCCGATATCCGTTATCGCCAAGCTTGCCTTCCATGCCAAGGAAAGTCCTTCCGGACACGGGACGGAGTCTTCAATCTTGTATCTTTATAGTCCAGGAGTCCGGCTGAAGGTATAGTTCGGCTATCCGAACACCCCCTAATCAGGACCCCGTCAGTAGCCCCCTGAACAGGCTTCATAACGACCGAGTCCGGCGCGCAAATTGTCTTTGGCATTGCAAGGCGGGTTCCTCCTCCAAGTACTTCATAGAAGATTTTGAACACAAAGATAGTGTCCGGCTCTGCAAAATAAGTTTCCACATATTGCCATAGAGAGAATAATATTTACACAAATCTAATCTGCTGACGTATTCCGTAGTGTGACATCACACCACGGCCAAGCTTTTATTCGAACCGTTTTATTGTCCCGTCTTAGCGCGTTATGCGAGCCGGTTTCCTTGGCACGTCTTGTCAAAGCAGAGATCGTGTCCCCTTATTCCAGGATTCTCATCAATACGGCGCGTGGGTAACCCAACCGCGCCATTGATTATGGCGCTTGGAGATAAGCGAGTTTTACCAGGCTTGTGGGGACACGTAGTCGTGTCCACCCATATAAGGGGATAAGGATCCACCTTTTCACCCACGCCTTCTTCCACCTTTGCCAATCCATTCTTGCGCACTCGAGCTCCAGCGCCCAAGTCTGCACTACCACCTCAACCTTCTCCAGTCATGTCTGGAGCGGGAGGCAAGTGGATGGTCTCCTCCGTCACGGAGGGACACATCAAAAAGCTAAGGAAGGCCGGATACCTCGCTAGCGATATCGCGCACCGGCTTCCCGAAAAGGGGCAGCTCATCCCCACTCCTAGGCCCCATGAGAGGGTGGTATTCCTCCCCCATTTCCTCCGCGGACTGGGCTTCCCTCTGCATCCATTTGTCCGGGGGCTCATGTTCTACTACGGCCTGGATTTCCATGATCTGGCCCCGAACTTCGTCCTCAACATCTCGGCGTTCATTATCGTGTGCGAGGCGTTCCTCCGCATCAGCCCCCATTTCGGCCTATGGCTTAAGACTTTCAACGTCAAGCCGAAGGTGGTGCGCGGCAGCCAGGCGGAGTGCGGCGGTGCCATGGTTGGCAAGATGGCCAACGTCATGTGGCTCGAGGGCTCCTTTGTGGAGACCCTGAAGGGGTGGCAATTAGGGTGGTTTTACATCACCGAGCCGTGCGACCCCGAATGGGTCGCAGCCCCCGAGTTTCGGTCCGGACCCCCTACGCGGCCCACCTCCTGGAAGGAGACCGACCTGTCGTGGGTAGAAAAGGAGAGATGACTGGACTCCAAACATGCGTCCAAACCCTGGTGAACAAGAAGCTCAAACTTGTCAACGTAGTCCAGGTTATGCTCATCCGCCTGATCCTCCCGTGCCAACGACGGGCCTTCAATCTGTGGGAGTTTGACCCGGCGCGGCATCAAACTCTAAACAGGCTCTTCGACACGACGTACGAAGATGCCTGGAGGATGCTTTTCAAGGGCGCCGAGGCTCCTGCATCCGCTACCGAGGACCACGGATTCAGCGTGCAGCATCACGCGCTCGCGGTAAGCTGCTTTTTCCTTTTACAGGGTATCAGTTTTCCATAGTTTGACTCTATGCGGGATCTAAACTCCCTTACCTTTGACAGGATTGGCAGGCGAAGTCCGGAGGGATCGACTGTCCGGCGCCTTTGCCCGAAGGCCCAGCGGACCCTCAATTGGCGAAGCTGCTGGTTCCGGCACCCTATGTGGTGCCAGAGAAGAGGGCCAAGAAGAAGGCCACGGGGACTCGAAAGAGTGCCCGACGCCCGGAGATGTCGGATTCACCATCTGACGAATCCGAGGCGCACTCCTCCCATGAAGACGAGGAGGAGGAAGAAGAGACCCCTCCCCCTCCAGCGGGGGAAGGGAAGAAAAGGAAGGCTGCCCCAACTAGGGAGGCCGAAGGGTCCAAGAAGGGGAAAACCCTTTCTCCGGACTACTCCACCGACGCCGACGACGGCAGAGAGGAGTGGGCGCCCAGGGCCAAGCCCCTAGCGAAATCGTAAGTATCCGGATACCAAAGTAATTCATAGTATTCGTTTATTGCACAGCTTTCCCTTATGTCGAATGTGTTTATGCAGCCCACCCAAAGACCGGCTCGACGTGTCATCGAGCGGCTCACTGGACTCGTCGGACGTGAACTCACTTCCGACGGCTTCCTCCCCCCGCCCTACGGACGACACCGAAGTGTTGTCCCAACAGGTTCCAATCTGGGAGGAGGTGGTCCTGGAGGCCCCGTAAGGCGACCTCCCGGACTCCAGGAGTAAAGGGGATGAAACCCCCCAGGGCTCCAAGTCCGGCTCTAGGCCAGACACCGCTCCGGAACCTTCAAAGGTTCCAGAGTCCGGCGGGGGACCTCCTTCCAAGAGGAGCAAGTCCACCGTGCCGGCGGCCTCCGTCCAACCGGAGGCGCCGGACAATATGTTGGAGGTGCTCCAAGGCGCCTCCATCGACGAGGAGCACCGCGCTATCATGAGTGCGGTGGTCCAGAAGGTTCAGTCCGCAAAAAACGGACTGACTGTAGCTTGTACTAGCCTTTTGACAGGCTTCGAGGTAAGTAAAGAAAGTGTAAATAATAGTACCGCATAGACAGTAGCCCCTGATGCTCTTTTTGGCATTCGGGTAGAAAAGCCGAATAGAGGATCAAATAGAATTCGCAGGAGTCTAACAAAAATGAGTCAATATGCATGTGCAGGCTACCCTGCTTGCGTCCGCCGCTCTGACTGCAGAAGTGGACATGCTGAAGCAGGACCTCGAAAGGTCCAAGCAAGAGCTCGAGCGTGCCAAGAAGCAGCTCGAGGACAATGAAGGTAAGAAATACCTTGTTAAAAATATATATATATAAAAGGTGCAACTGCAAAAAATGATAGGATTATCATGGCTATTGTAGGGGCCACGTCTGAGGTGGCGACCCTTAAGCAACGCTGGACGAGGCCGAGAAGAATTTGGCCTCAGAGCGCACCGAGCGGGAGAAGTATGAGGCCGAGATTGGCAAGGTGCGGCAAGAGCTCTAGGCTCTCATGGAAAAAGATGAGAGTTTGGAGCGTGACTCGAAGACGCAAGCGTCCGAGCTTGCGGTGGCTATAAAAAATGCCAAATCTGCCAAGGCCGAATCCTAGAAGACCCTCTAGGAGTTGGATGAGGTGAATAAGATAGCGGCGGGTAAGGCATTCTTTATGCAAAGCAAACACATAAACGTGAGTTACCTATTACTTACCCGAATCCGGAGCTCTCCAGGAGCGTTCGCAGATCTTCCCCGGAGTGTATCCGATGCCGCCGCATTCTATCAAGCTGAGGAGGGAAGCTCGACGGAGAAGGTGTTCTGGTCTCAGTATGCTGAGGCCGGACATCCCGTGCCCCTGAGCGACCAGCTGAAGCAACTGGTCGAGCTCCACAAGGCGGCCGAACAGGCCATGAAGGGCCTCATAGTTCGGCTGTGGCCTGGAGAGGCTCTGCCTAGGAGCTATTTCGGGCTGGTGCGGCGGCTGGTGGAGGCCTGTCCAAGGCTTGAAGACATCAAGCGCTCCGTCTGCATTGAAGGTGCCCGTAGGGCCCTTGCCCGTGCTAAGGTGCACTAGGCAAGCTGGATGCGGAGAAGCTTGTGAAGGACGGACCACCGCCGGGGAAAGAGCATCGCAAGCCCGAGAATTATTATAAGGATGTTCTGAAGGGTGCCAGCCTTGTTGCGGATGAATGTACCAAGGATGTATTTTTTGAGTAAAACCCGCTCGTGTTATCCTGTGCGTTGAAAACTTGTTCATATGCACTAAGCAATCTGCTTGAATTTAAAATATTACCTTCTGTGCGGCTGTTTATCAATACTGAGAGATGGCGAGTCGTCGGCTTCTTCCCCCTTGCTGCTAGTGCTAGGGTGTTCGGGGATAAACCTGGGCGCTCTTTTTCCCATATTTGGGTCCTTCGAGGGAGGCGCTCAGCCCAACGAATGAGGCAATCGGACTATAATGCGTGAACACTCTCACTTAGCCATAGAATTCTATAATTTTAAATTTTGGCGAAGCCCCTAGTATTCGGAAGACCGAGTTCGGGGCGCTATCCACGCCTTGGCCGGACAGAGCCGGCTCCTCGCCCTAAGCGGCATAAGTCTTTAGGGACTCGAGAGACCTCTCGAACAGCGACCAACTCTCGCTTCATCATGACAGTAAGTTTAGCTTTCTCCACTGAGGTGCTCGACCCAGCTCAACCGGGGCACAATCGCAGTGGTTCTCCTAGTGCTACCTTAGCTGATATAGCGGAACGTAAGGCACCAAAACATAGGAGCCGGGCAAACCCAATTATTGACCCAAGACATGATTCGGAGCCGATGCATATTGTGCTATAAGTTCGGGGTGCCGCACTTGTGAAAGTGTTCAGACTTCTCAACACCATATTGAGGGGTGCTAAAAGCCCCTAGCGTATTTTGGCCGTACCAAGTTGTACGGGTGCAACAGGTCATTAAGGAACATTTATTTATAAAAAGATAATGCAAAAAATAGACAAAAGCTATGCATTGTTCATTAAAAATAGCTGCGATCAAAGCAGAACGATACAAGTAATGCGATAAACGAAAAGTTGGACTATTTAACATGTCTGCTCTAGGGGCAAGCTGCGGAATAGTATGCAAAACAGGTATACTGCTCGTGATAGAGACCACCTAGGATTTCCGTAATGCGGCATGGCTTGTCTGCTTCCCTGGTCCTTGCATCGTTTGTGCGGCAATTGAACTACCGAACAGGCCTTCCAAAGAGTAGAGTCCTGGAAGTAAGAGAAAAGTAAAAAATCGGCAGCCCCTGGTGCGGTTTAAGCCGTGTTTTGCGTGTTCCATGATGGTGCCCCTCCCCCGATGCCCATGGTATTTCTAGAGCGTAGTTATGGATGCGAAGTACTGGCGTCGCCTTTTTGCGAGGGTTGGGGTTGGGGCCGCATTGCTACGCCTGCTCGGAACGTGCCAGGCGGTCTTGTTGTAGGTTACTCCGGGCGCGCTTGACGGTGTCCGGACGTTTAATGGCCGGACTTGAGAACTGCCTGGAGAGGCTGCTTTGTACTTCCGCTGCAAGGGCCGCCAAGTGCTCCTCCGTTCAGAGGGAGCGTTTGGTGTTTCCATTGACCGTAATCACTCCACAAGGGCCTGGCATCTTGAGCTTAAGGTATGCATAATGCGGTACCACATTGAATTTGGCGAATGCGGTTCTTCCGAGTAGTGCATGATAGCCACTTTGGAATGGGACTATGTCGAAGATCAATTCCTCGCTTCGGAAATTATACGGGGATCCGAAGACCACTTCAAATGTGACTGAGCCTGTACAGTTGGCCTCTACACCTGGTATTACGCCTTTAAAGGTCATTTTGGTGGGCTTAATCCTCGAGGGATCGATGCCCATTTTCACACTATATCCTGGTAAAGCAGGTTCAGGCTGCTGCCGTCGTCCATGAGGACTCTAGTGAGATGAAATCCGTTAATAATTGGGTCTAGAACCAATGCGGCAAATCCGCCATGACGGATGCTAGTGGGATGGTCTCTTCGATCAAAGGTGATCGGGCAGGAGGACCATGGGTTGAACTTTGGGGCGACTGGCTCTACCGCGTATACGTCCCTTAACGCGCGCTTCCGCTCCCTTTTGGGGATGTGGGTGGCGTATATCATGTTCACCGTCCGCACTTGTGGGGGAAAACCCTTCTGTCCATTGTTGTTCGGCGGCCGGGGCTCCTCGTCATCATCGCTATGCAGCCCCTTGTCTTCATTGTCGGCGCTTAGCTTGCCTGCCTGCTTGAACACCCAACAATCCCTGTTGGTGTGATTGGCCGGCTTTTCGGGGGTGCCATGTATTTGGCACAAGCGGTCAGTATTCGGTCCAAGCTGGACGGGCCCCTAGGATTCCTTTTGAATGGCTTCTTCCGCTGACCGGATTTAGAGCCTCTGAATCCGGCATTAACTGACGTATCCTCAGCATTGTCGCCGTTAATGCGGCGCTTCTGCTTGTTGCGACGTGACCTGCCACTAATGTCCCTCGTGTCCGAAC
>NW_024113738.1:0-9822 GCF_003073215.2 Triticum urartu
AGGACATCCACTTGTTGTTTTGATTGTTTGGTTTTATCTTTTGCCAAGTGGATGGACAAGAATGCCTAAGAACCTCCTCTAGCTATCTATGCTTTTCTCGTCTCAAACTCTATTCATGCTGCATCACAAAATTTGATCAAGTCAGATTCGAACCACTCTGTGTGAGGAGCGCTCGGAGTCCCCGATTCGTCATAGACTTAAACTTCCAAAACCTCTTTATGATTCTCGGCCTGACCGATACTCCACTTTCGGTCCTACCGAGATCATTAAGTTGATCTAGGTTTTCGATCTCGGTGCAACCGATTTGAACCTTTCGGTCACACCGAGTTTCAGTAACTGCACGCAGTTATGAATCTCGGTGCCACCGAGTTGTTCCACTCGGTCACACCGACAGGGTCGGGCTATATATAGTCACGGGCAAAATTTGGAAATTTCTCCGAACCCCTTCGCCCGCGCGATAGCCTGCTCTGCCCTCGAGGTCTCCGGATCGTCTTCTCGCCGCCAGCCAGCCTCCAGTCGCTGGTCTCCGTCGCCGTCAACGGGAATTCTGCCCCGCCGTTGCCGCCGTAGCAAGTCCCCGCCGAACTAGGGTATGGACTTGATCTTTGTGCTATTCCTCAATCTGATTCCTAGCACATTGTGATCATATTGATTCTAGCCACGTTTGATAAACTTCTATCCAGTCAAAACGCCCGTAGATTAGTTGATTCGATTAGGTTTATTCGTATTGCGTAAGAATCCGTGCGAACCTCTCTTGACCCAGTTAGTTGAAAAACCGGTCCCACCGATTGTGCTATTGCCATGGCACAAGGGAACTCGGTCTGCTGGACAGAGTGGTGGGATTTAAGCTCATCGCTGAGCGCGGTATTCTTTTGACTCAGTGTATAACGGCGCTGTCGCATCGGAGCCAAAGCCAGAGTACTGTTACGTCGTGCGACGCGTTCATGAGTCCTAGGTCTATTGATATATAAGCTCGGACTGTCTGGTATCATCGATGTGTTGAACATGCTGGTAGAGATCCTAAGGATGTATTTTCTAGTGGAAACTAAGATACTACATGATTTTGGTGATCCTCCTGGTTGCTAGAATGGCAATTCTTCCAGTTTGTTGGGTCGCTGCCTCCCACCTCTATGCTCTCTATAATCTGTCTACGGGTCAGCAGTCATTGGACAAACTTTTGCAGACCTAGTTATGTATTCCAGCACAAATTGTCAGAGGAGCAATGTGCATGTTGTATTTGGGCAGCTATTTGCCCTCTTCCTAGTTAGTTCTTGCTTAATAATTGCATTGCAGGATCTCACACGTCCGGATGGTCTATACCCTTTGTGCTCTACATATCGTCTTTCGAGACGAAAAGGGGAAGTTAGGAGAAAAGCCCTTTCTGAGGTTTGCTGGAATAGTGGGGTGACGGGTGTGGTTGTGGGGGCGCCTGATTGTGCGAGGAGAGAAGAGGCGAGTGTGTGGACCACTGGCCATTAGGCCTTTGTGATCCAGCTCAAGGCTCAAAGCCAGGCCTGAAAATCAAGAGGCCAGCAGGCAGGCAAGCCCATGTCAAGGCTAGAGCCTCAACTGAGAAGCCTGCTCCCATTGAGCCCGTTGCAGCTGAGGGCAAGAAAGGAAGGAAGAGAGAGTGAAGAAGACTGTGGCTAGAGTGCTTGGGAAAGCCTCCATCATGGTAGAAGAGGAGGAGGAAGAAGAGGCAGCTGCACCAGCGCCCAAGGCAGCCAAACTTATGGGAGATGCCATAAGGTCAGGGGGAGCTGCATCCAAGCCCAAGGAAGCACCTAAGGCTGCATCTAAGCCTAAGAGTGCACCAAAGAGAAACACAAGAAGCATCCCAGCCACTGAGAAGAACAAGGCCCCAGTACCCGAGACTGTTGCAGAGGAAGAGGAAGAGAGTGTCCTTCGGAAGCTCAAGCCCAAGATCCCAGACCACAACGATGCTCATCCTGTGGCTGAGGATATGAAGCTCAGGAGAGACTCAGGGCTCAGGAAGTGGAGAGAAGCAGATCCATATGCTTCTAGGAGAAGGACTGTAGTGGACTACAGATTTCATACCAAGGAGCAGCAAGATTTCTATGAGATAGTGCTACTTGACAAGAAGCCAATCGTATGTGACATGAGATGGGTCGACTGGACCTATATCAAGGTCAATGAAGAGTACTACCCAGGAGTTCAGGACAGCTTCAAGGCATGTGGAATAGAGGACTTTGTTGGGCAGAAGCTCACAAATTGGAACGAGGAACTCATCATGCAGTTCTACTCCACAGCTCACTTTTATCCATATGGGAGGATTACATGGATGTTTGAGGGTACGAGGTACCACTCTACTGTTGAGGAATGGGCGAAGCTAATCAATGCCCCAGAGGAGCAAGCAGATGACTTGGACATTTATGCCAAGAAAAAGATGGACCAGAACTCCATGTCCAACATGTATAAGGAGATTCCGAATGAAGCACTTGACACGTTCAAGTTTGGCTCAGTGCATTATCTGCTCTCAGGATTGCCTACGATCAACTGGATCCTTAGGCACACCCTTCTGCCCAAGTCTGGAGATCACAAGATGATCAGAGGTCACGCGATCAATTTGCTTCATGTTTTTGACGTGCCTCAAAAATTCAAAGTTATGAGCCTCATAGTGGAAACGATCAAAAGGACTGCGGCAGATCAGAAGAGGAGCTGTGGATATGCCCCTCAGATTCAGGAGCTCATCAACTCCAAGATGGGAACGGGCGTATATTTGTTGGATAAGGCCCATCCGTCCAGATTTCGAGAACAATGAAGTTGTGATGACAGAGAATGAACCATCATCTGCCCATGCACAAGCTCAGAAGGAGAAGGCGAAGAAGGAGAAAGCTGCCAGGATGCCTACTCAAGCGGAGGCATCTGATTACTTCCTGAAAACCAAACAAGAGCAGCTCAGTTACTTGATTGCGTCCACCCTGCGGATTGAGCAGAGTATAGCCACCCTGACTCAGAACCAGGCGAGCTTAGAGAGGATCATGGAACAAAGATTCTATGACTTGGACATCAAGGTGACAGAGATACAGACTGCCGTGGAGCAGCTCCAGGACGACATGAATGAGAGGAGAGGCAGGACCACGACTCGTGCTTTTGCGGGGGTCACGAGCGTCGATGGGGTGTTCTCGGTATTTCTGCCAGTGTGTCTACGAGCCAGACTTTATTCATACTATCTGCGAGTCTATTCCAGATTTTCCGCCTGTTTGCCCTAGCCTGCTCACCTTTATTTCTGCGCCTCTGTACTTTTGTTTTGGTTGGGGGTGGGGAGTGTGTTGTCTACTTGAGCCAGTCTACCGAAGGCTTCGTCCTTGGAGTGCTCGGACTCCACCACCACCTGAAGATCAAGCCTGAGCGTCGATCTAGCTATGCATTTTCTAGGAACTTTTTGGTAACTTGTTGCCAAAGGGGGAGAAGATGTATAGATCATAGGCTTCGAGAGAGAGAGTGTTGCTTTTCTCTCTTGCTTTTTGGTGGTTTCTTCGAACTTTGTTTGCTTTGTGTGTGAGATACTACGTCCTTATGTTGTGAGACATCGATGATCATGTGTTTGATCATAAGCTACACTTAATGTTTGCTTAATGCTTGCTTAAATATTATCATTCTATCTATCGTTTGTGATCATTCACTATTCTTGGTGATGAGTGCATGTATTTCAATCTTATCATTTTGAGCGCTCCACCAAGATGTATGTGACATGGAAGAGTAACCCATGACTCTAACTCTTTGTGCATTTGCAGTCCAAAGCAAATTTTAAATATGCACAAATTTAGGGGGAGCTCTTACTTATCACATACTTCTCAAAGCGACGATATATTTCATGCTTATTATCATTTGTCGAAGCTTTGATCTATATGTTGTCATCAATTACCAAAAAGGGGGAGATTGAAAGTGCAACTATCCCTAGGTGGTTTTGGTAATTCATAACAACATATAGCTCATTGAGCTAATACTATTCCAAGATGATTATTTCAGGAAAGCTCAATGATTGGCATGGCATGGATGTGAAAGTGGAACCCTCAAAATGCTAAGGACAAAGGATTGGCTCAAGCTCAAAAGCTCAAGTAGTTCTCTTCATTTGATATTTTATATTGATATCTTAGGGTGTGGGAATCAGCATTATTCTCATAAAGCTCAAGACTCTTCATTTTATATTTTAGTGATCCAAGATCACATTGAGTCCATAGGAAAAGCCAATACTATTGGATGAGGTGTTGCTTAATGAGCCTCTTGCTTCATGTGCTTAGTGATATGCTCCAAAACCCTCAACTACTTTCCCATATCCACATATGACCTAAACCCTAAGCCAAACTCGGTCCTACCGATTCTTCCTATCCGGCGCCACCGAGTTTCACTTGTCATTAGCCACTGCCAAACCCTAGCAATTCGGTCCTACCGATAAGGATCTCGGTCTCACCGAGATGGGGTTGCAAACTCTCTGTTTCCCTTTCGTAACTTTTCGGTCCCACCGAAAGAGCGAATCGGTCCCACCGAGATTGCAATGTAAACTCAGTGTTTCCCCTTTGTAACTTTTCGGTCTCACCGAGTTCCACTCGGTCTCACCGAAAGAGCAAATCGGTCCCACCGAGTTTGCCTGACCAACTCTCTGGTTAGCTAATTACCAAATTCGGTCTCACCGAGTTTGTGTAATCGGTCTCACCGAGATTACGTTATGCCCAAACCCTAACCGAATCGGTCCTACCGAGTTGCATGTCAGTCCCACCGAAATTCCTAACGGTCACTAGGTTTACCTTTTCGGTCCGACCGAGTTTGTTGATTCGGTCCCACCGAGATTGGAAAACTGTGTGTAACGGTTGGATTTTGTGTGGAGGCTATATATACCCCTCCACCTCCTCTTCATTCGTGGAGAGAGCCATCAGAACACATACACAATTCCAACTCATATGTTCTGAGAGAGAACCACCTACTCATGTGTTGAGACCAAGATATTCCATTCCTACCATATGAATCTTGATCTCTAGCCTTCCCCAAAGTTGCTTTCCACTCAAATCTTCTTTCCACAAAATCCAAATCCTATGAGAGAGAGTTGAGTGTTGGGGAGACTATCATTTGAAGCACAAGAGCAAGGAGTTCATTACCTCAACACACCATTTGTTACTTCTTGGAGAGTGGTGTCTCCTAGATTGGCTAGGTGTCACTTGGGAGCCTCCGACAAAGATTGTGGAGTTGAACCAAGGAGTTTGTAAGGGCAAGGAGATCGCCTACTTCGTGAAGATCTACCGCTAGTGAGGCAAGTCCTTCGTGGCGATGGCCATGGTGGGATAGACAAGGTTGCTTCTTCGTGGACCCTTTGTGGGTGGTTGCTTCTTCGTGGACCCTTCGTGGGTGGAGCCCTGTGTGGACTCGCGCAACCGTTACCCTTGGGTGGAGCCCTGTGTGGACTCGCGCAACCGTTACCCTGTGGGTTGAAGTCTCCATCAACGTGGATGTAGGATAGCACCACCTATCCGAACCACGGGAAAAACATCCGTGTCTCCAATTGCGTTTGAATTCTCCAAACCCTTCCCTTTACATTCTTGCAAGTTGCATGCTTTACTTTCCGCTGCCATATACTCTTTGCATGCTTGCTTGAATTGTGTGATGATTGCTTGACTTGTCCTAAATAGCTAAAATCTGCCAAGAACTAAAATTGGGAAAAGTTAAGTATTTGGTCAAGTAGTCTAATCACCCCCCTCTAGACATACTTTCGATCCTACACTTTAAATCCCACAATAATCATCTCAACAAACAACCGCTAAAATACAGATTACACTCAAAGAGATTCCTCCACAAGGAGAGGGGGATTGCTCTCGAGAAGATGTGTATTGATATCCCGAAAGAGAGTAGAGACAGCTCGATTGCTTAGCTAGCTAACGTATGGACCCGGAGTCTATCTGAACTACCTCACACGTTCATCGGAGCTGTATGACTGTTAGGAATTCATTCTCGTGTCGTATTGCCCTCCGGCGGGAGTCTCCGAGATCATCCCCTATTTATTGTGTGGATTTCTCTGTGAGTACAGTGTAAAGTGTGCGGCTGTTTGGGTATAGATTTATTGTTAGGGGTTTGTCGGTATCTGATGCATGTTTGGGTACTATAGGTTATATTATATTATATAGGGGAATGGATATTCGTTCGGTTGTGGAGCAATCGGGGGTGTGCCACGATGTGGAGTTGGCGCTGTCCTTAGTGGTATGTTCTCGTCGTTTCCTGCTGCTACCTCGTGGCCTCTCTCTTTTCTTTCTTGACGTAGGGTCCAAGTCTCTGGGTCTTGTTCGTTGAGAAATCACGTTCCCGAAGGTTTCATTCCGTTTGGACTCCGTTTGATATTCCTTTTCTTCGAAACACTGAAATAGGCAAAAAAACAGCAATTCTGGGTTGGGCCTCCGGTTAATAGGTTAGTCCCAAAAATAATATAAAAGTGGATAATAAAGCCCAATAATTGTCCAAAACAGTAGATAATATAGCATGGAGCAATCAAAAATTATAGATACGTTGGAGACGTATCAAGCATCCCCAAGCTTAATTCCTGCTCGTCCTCGAGTAGGTAAATGATAAAAACAGAATTTTTGATGCGGAGTGCTACTTGGCATAATTTCAATGTAATTCTTCTTAATTGTGGTATGAATATTCAGATCCGAAAGATTCAAGACAAAAGTTCATATTGACATAAAAAATAATACTTCAAGCATACTAACTAAGCAATTATGTCTTCTCAAAATAACATGGCCAAAGAAAGTTCATCCCTACAAAATCATATAGTTTAGTCATGCTCCATTTTCGTCACACAAGAATGCTCTCATCATGCACAACCCCGATGACAAGCCAAGCAATTGTTTCATACCTTAGCAATCTCAAACCTATAAACTTTCACGCAATATATGAGCGCGAGCCATGGACATAGCACTATGGGTGGAATAGAATATGATGATGGGGGTTATGTGGAGAAGACAAAAAGGAGAAAGTCTCACATCAACGAGGCTAATCAATGGGCTATGGAGATGCCCATCGATTGATGTTAATGCAAGGAGTAGGGATTGCCATGCAACGGATGCACTAGAGCTATAAATGTATGAAAGCTCAACAAAAGAAACTAGTGGGTGTGCATCCAACTTGCTTGCTCATGGAAGACCTAGGGCACTTGAGGAGGCCCATTGTTGGAATATACAAGCCAAGTTCTATAATGAAAAATTCCCACTAGTATATGAAAGTGACAAAACAAGAGACTCTCTATCATGAAGATATGGTGCTACTTTGAAGCACAAGTGTGGCAAAGGATAGTAACATTGTCCCTTCTCTCTTTTTCTCTCATTTTTTTTGGGCTCTCTTCTTCTTTTTTTTATGGCCTCTTTTTTTCCTCACTTGGGACAATGCTCTAGAAAATGATGATCATCACACTTCTATTTATTTACAACTCAATGATTACAACTCGATACTAGAACAAAAGATGACTCTATATGAATGCCTCCGGCGGTGTACCGGGATATGCAATGACCAAGAGTGACATGTATGAAAGAATTATGAACGGTGTCTTTGCCACAAATACTATGTCAACTACATGATCATGCTAAGCAATATGACAATGATGAATGTGTCATGATAAACGGAATGGTGGAAAGTTGCATGGCAATATATCTCGGAATGGCTATGGAAATGCCATAATAGGTAGGTATGGTGGCTGTTTTGAGGAAGATATAAGGAGGTTTATGTGTGAAAGAGCGTATCATATCACGGGGTTTGGATGCACCGGAAGTTTGCACCAACTCTCCAATGTGAGAAAGGGCAATGCACGGTACCGTAGAGGCTAGCAATGATGGAAGGGTGAGAGTGCGTATAATCCATGGACTCAACATTAGTCATAAAGAACTCATATACTTATTGCAAAAATCTACAAGTCCATGCAAAATGAAGTCACAGAAGTATTTGCAGCAGTACTTATTGCAAATTAATTATCTAGCGAGTATCATCATATAAACGCTTCTGTTTACTTAGCGCATTTTCCTCCTAGTGGGGATAGATGGTAGGAAAAGAGATCTTTCATCATCATCCCCGACCACATCTCATAAGTAATATATATCAAATAACGACCCTATGGTTCTCAAATGTGTACATAAGCGTTTTTAGTCGAGCGGGCTTGTATCGTACTTGCAAACTCAACACAAGCTTTTCTCAAATTCACAACTACTCAACTAGCATTCTTTATACCTCTCATATCTCAAAACAATCATCAAGCATCAAACTTCTCTTAGTATTCAAAACACTCATAAGAAAATTTTTACAATCTTGAATACCTAGCATATTAGGATTATTTAACAGAATTACCATGCTATTTAAGACTCTCAAAATAATCTAAGTGAAGCATGAGAGATCAATAGTTTCTATAAAACAAATCCACCACCGTGCTCTAAAAGATATAAGTGAAGTACTAGAGAAAAACTATATAACTCAAAAGATATAAGCGAAGCACATAGAGTATTCTAATATGGCTCTCTCAAAAGGTGTGTACAGCAAGGATGATTGTGGTAAACTAAAAATCAAAGACTTAAATCATACAAGACGCTCCAAGCAAAACACATATCATGTGGTGAATAAAAATATAGCTCCAAGTAAAGTTACCGATAGAAGTAGACAAAAAGAGGGGATGCCTTCCGGGGCATCCCCAAGCTTTGCCTTTAGGTGTCCTTAGATTATCTTGGGGGTACCATGGGCATCCCCAAGCTTAGGCTCTTGCCACTCCTTGTTCCATAATCCATCAAATCTTTACCCAAAACTTGAAAACTTCACAACACAAAACTCAAAGTAGAAAATCTCGTGAGCTCCGTTTGCAAAAGAAAACAAAAGACCACTTCAAGGTACTGTAATGAACTTATTATTTATTTATATAAATTATATTGGTGTTAAACCTACTGTATTCCAACTTCTCTATGGTTTATAGACTATTTTACTAGCCATAGATTCATCAAAATAAGCAAACAACACACGAAAAACAGAATCTGTCAAAAACAGAACAGTACGTATGTAGTAATATGTAGCTAGCGCAAGATCTGGCACCCCAAAAATTCTAAAATAAATTTCTGGACGTGAGGAATTTATCTATTAATCATCTGCAAAAAGAATTAACTAAATAACACTTTCCAAATAAAAATGGCAGCAGTTCTCGTGAGCGCTAAAGTTTCTGTTTTTTACAGCAAGATATCAAGACTTTCCCCAAGTCTTCCCAACGGTTCTACTTGGCACAAACACTAATTAAACACAAAAAACACAACCTAAACAGAGGCTAGATAAATTATTTATTACTAAACAGGAGCAAAAGCAAGGAATAAAAATAAAATTGGGTTGCCTCCCAACAAGCGCTATCGTTTAACGCCCCTAGCTAGGCATAAAAAGCAAGGATAGATCTAGGTATTGCCATCTTTGGTAGGCAATCCATAAGTGGCTATCTCATAATAGATTCATAAGGTAATTTAATTTTCTTTCTAGGAAAGTGTTACATGCCTTTCCTTAATGGAAATTGGAATCTAATATTTCCTTCCTTCATATCAATAATTGCACCAATCGTTCTAAGGAAAGGTCTACCAAGAATAATAGGACATGAAGGATTGCAATCTATGTCAAGAACAATAAAATCTACGGGCACATAATTCCTATTTGCAACAATAAGAACATCATTAATTCTTCCCATAGGTTTCTTAATAGTGGAATCCGCAAGGTGCAAGTTTAGAGAGCAATCATCAAAATCACGGAAACCTAACAAATCACACAAAGTCTTTGGAATCGTGGAAACACTAGCACCCAATAGTCACA
>NW_024113739.1:0-16625 GCF_003073215.2 Triticum urartu
TGCCGGTACGGCTAGAAAGGCTTCGGATACCAGCTCTCTTCAAGTGAAGGTGCGGTACTGTTAATATCAATGTAACTCTCAAAGGCGACACAGCTCCCCGCATTTCCTTGCTATTCTTATAGGATTCAAGTGGGCAGGCCACTACAAATCCTATTCCTATGTTTACAAGATCCTACGAATCAAAGAGGCTCAAAGTGTCCATCACAACCGACCGTATAGACCTCTACACTGCAAATGTCCCTGCTCATCTTCAGTACAAGGAACATACTGTACTACTATCATACTCCCTCCGTTCCAAAATATAAGTCTTGGTAGAGATTTCCACTATGGATCACATACAGATGTATCCAGATACATTTTAGAGTGTAGATTCACTCATTTTGCTCCATATGTAGTCCATGGTGGAATCTATACAAAGACTTGTATTTAGGAACGGAGAGAGTACATATTAAAGAAGAACGGAAGAGGAACATGGTAAAGAAGAGCAAGCAGATTTTGGATAATAAAATGTTGGTTGCGCAGTGCCCACACATGATGAACCAGAGCGCATTAAGAATGCAACTCCTAGCTGTCTCTCGACCATTTCAGGGTTGGATGAAGATCCTACGTCTCCTAACCCTTCTTCTTCCTCGTCTCTGATTCTTCTCATACAGAACACCGCACGGGCCGCTGACCGGACCACCGGCCCCCACCGCCTGTGTTCCTCCTCCGCCACCCCCACCCAACCCGAACACCCACCCGCGTTGAGTTTTCTTCATTCGGCGAGGCTGCACAACCACCCGAGCCCCTTCGATCGCACCGGCGAACCTGCGAGCTCTGAAAAATCGACTGACCCAATTTTGAAATTTAGTCTACTGTGATTTAACTAGTGTGGAATATAAAAGGGGAAAACCATAAGCATTGGAGTATGGTGTTGAGCGTGCCATGGCGGATCTGAAGGTGCAAACCGGACAAAGGCAACTTCGCAACCAAGACAAGAAATCAGAGTAAAGCAGTGGCGATCTATTTTCTTGCTGCGATAAATAAGTTGAGCAGATACGAAAGAGTACCACCTCTGGTGCGGCGCCGTGTACGCATCTGCTGAGAATTTGACGGTGCTGCGGTAGCGATGGCTGTCGGCGGCGTGGAAGCAGATCTAGGAGGGTAGACGGTGGCGGCGGGCGCGGTGGACGAGACGGTCGTAGGAGCGGCGCCGGCAAGGTGGACGACGGCGGGGATGAAGCGAGGACGGGATGCAAGGATCCCGGTCCGAAGCCGTGGATGAGAGAGGTCGATCTCTTGTAATGGACGGCGGCGTCGGGGTATCAGCTCCGGCATGGTGGAGGAGGACGGCGGTGGATGGGGTGGCGGACGGCGGCGGACGGAGGAGGGTGGGGTGGAGAGGGTGTTTTGGCGCCCACGGATACGAATGGGGAAAGGTGTGGGAACGTAGTAATTTCAAAAAAATTCCTACGCACACGCAAGATCATGGTGATGCATAGCAACGAGAGGGGAGAGTATGATCTACGTACCCTTGTAGATCAACAACGGAAATGGTTGATGTAGTCGTACGTCTCCACGGCCCGACCGATCAAGCACCGAAACTACGGCACCTCCGAGTTCTAGCACACGTTCAGCTCGATGACGATCCCCGGACTCCGATCCAGCAAAGTGTCGGGGAAGAGTTCCGTCAGCACGACGGCGTGGTGACGATCTTGATGTACTACCGTCGCAGGGCTTCGCCTAAGCACCGCTACAATATTATCGAGGATTATGGTGGAAGGGGGCACCGCACACGGCTAAGAATATGATCACGTGGATCAACTTGTGTGTCTAGGGGTGCCCCCTGCCCCCGTATATAAAGGAGCAAGGGGAGGAGGCCGGCCGGCCCCTATGGCGCGCCAGGAGGAGTCCTCCTCCTAGTAGGAGTAGGACTCCTACTAGGAGGGGAAGAAGTGGGGAGGGAGAAGGAAAGGGGGGCGCCGCCCCCCTCTCCTAGTCCAATTCGGACCAGGGGGGAGGAGGCGCGCGCCCACCTGGCTGCCCCTCTCTCTCTCCACTAAGGCCCATATGGCCCATTACTTCTCCCGGGGGGTTTCCGGTAACCCTCCGGCTCCGGTTTTCTCCGAAATCACCCGGAACACTTCCGGTGTCCGAATATAGCCGTTCAATATATCAATCTTTATGTCTCGACCATTTCGAGACTCCTCGTCATGTCCGTGATCACATCCGGGACTCCGAACTAACTTCGGTACATCAAAACTCATAAACTCCTAATATAACTGTCATCGAAACCTTAAGCGTGCGGACCCTACGGGTTCGAGAACAATGTAGACATGACCGAGACACGTCTCCGGTCAATAACCAATAGCGACCTGGATGCTCATATTGGCTCCTACATATTCTACGAAGATCTTTATCGGTCAGACCGCATAACAACATACGTTGTTCCCTTTGTCATCGGTATGTTACTTGCCCGAGATTCGATCGTCGGTATCATACCTAGTTCAATCTCGTTACCGGCAAGTCTCTTTACTCGTTCCGTAATACATCATCTCGCAACTAACTCATTAGTTGCAATGCTTGCAAGGCTTATGTGATGTGCATTACCGAGAGGGCCCAGAGATACCTCCGACAATCGGAGTGACAAATCCTAATCTCGAAATACGCCAACCCAACATGTACCTTTGGAGACACCTGTAGAGCTCCTTTATAATCACCCAGTTACGTTGTGACGTTTGGTAGCACACAAAGTGTTCCTCCGGCAAACGGGAGTTGCATAATCTCATAGTCATAGGAACATGTATAAGTCATGAAGAAAGCAATAGCAACATACTAAACGATCGGGTGCTAAGCTAATGGAATGGGTCATGTCAATCAGATCATTAACTAATGATGTGATCCCGTTAATCAAATGACAACTCTTTGTCCATGGTTAGGAAACATAACCATCTTTGATTAACGAGCTAGTCAAGTAGAGGCATACTAGTGACACTCTGTTTGTCTATGTATTCACACATGTATTATGTTTCCGGTTAATACAATTCTAGCATGAATAATAAACTTTTATCATGATATAAGGAAATAAATAATAACTTTATTATTGCCTCTAGGGCATATTTCCTTCAGTCTCCCACTTGCACTAGAGTCAATAATCTAGATTACACAGTAATGATTCTAACACCCATGGAGCCTTGGTGCTGATCATGTTTTGCTCGTGGAAGAGGCTTAGTCAACGGGTCTGCAACATTCAGATCCGTATGTATCTTGCAAATCTAATGTCTCCCACCTGGACTAGATCCCGGATGGAATTGAAGCATCTCTTGATGTGCTTGGTTCTCTTGTGAAATCTGGATTCCTTTGCCAAGGCAATTGCACCAGTATTGTCACAAAAGATTTTCATTGGACCCGATGCACTAGGTATGACACCTAGATCGGATATGAACTCCTTCATCCAGACTCCTTCATTTGCTGCTTCCGAAGCAGCTATGTACTCCGCTTCACATGTAGATCCCGCCACGACGCTTTGTTTAGAACTGCACCAACTGACAGCTCCACCGTTTAATGTAAACACGTATCCGGTTTGCGATTTAGAATCGTCCGGATCAGTGTCAAAGCTTGCATCAACGTAACCGTTTACGATGAGCTCTTTGTCACCTCCATATACGAGAAACATATCCTTAGTCCTTTTCAGGTACTTCAGGATGTTCTTGACCGCTGTCCAGTGATCCACTCCTGGATTACTTTGGTACCTCCCTGCTAGACTTATAGCAAGGCACACATCAGGTCTGGTACACAGCATTGCATACATGATAGAGCCTATGCCTGAAGCATAGGGAACATCTTTCATTTTCTCTCTATCTTCTGCAGTGGTCGGGCATTGAGTCTGACTCAACTTCACACCTTGTAACACAGGCAAGAACCCTTTCTTTGCTTGATCCATTTTGAACTTCTTCAAAACTTGTCAAGGTATGTGCTTTGTGAAAGTCCAATTAAGCGTCTTGATCTATCTCTATAGATCTTAATGCCTAATATGTAAGCAGCTTCACCGAGGTCTTTCATTGAAAAACTCTTATTCAAGTATCCCTTTATGCTATCCAGAAATTCTATATCATTTCCAATCAGTAATATGTCATCCACATATAATATCAGAAATGCTACAGAGCTCCCACTCACTTTCTTGTAAATACAGGCTTCTCCAAAAGTCTGTAAAACCAAATGCTTTGATCACACTATCAAAGCGTTTATTCCAACTCCGAGAGGCTTGCACCAGTCCATAAATGGATCGCTGGAGCTTGCACACTTTGTTAGCTCCCTTTGGATCGACAAAACCTTCCGGTTGCATCATATACAACTCTTCTGCCAGAAATCCATTCAGGAATGCAGTTTTGACATCATCTGCCAAATTTCATAATCATAAAATGCGGCAATTGCTAACATGATTCGGACAGACTTAAGCATCGCTACGGTGAGAAGGTCTCATCGTAGTCAATCCCTTGAACTTGTCGAAAACCTTTTGCGACAAGTCGAGCTTTGTAGACAGTAATACCGTCAGCGTCAGTCTTCTTCTTGAAGATCCATTTATTCTCAATTGCTTGCCGATCATGGGCAAGTCAACCAAAGTCCATACTTTGTTCTCATACATGGATCCCATCTCAGATTTCATGCTTCAAGCCATTTTGCGGAATCTGGGCTCACCATCGCTTCTTCATAGTTCGTAGGTTCATCATGATCTAGTAGCATGACTTCCAGAACAGGATTACCGTACCACTCTGGCGCGGATCTTACTCTGGTTGATCTACGAGGTTCAGTAGTATCTTGTTCTGAAGTTTCATGATCATTATCATTAGCTTCCTCACTAATTGGTGTAGGTGTCGCAGAAACAGGTTTCTGTGATGTACTACTTTCCAATAAGGGAGCAGGTACAGTTACCTCGTCAAGTTCTACTTTCCTCCCACTCACTTCTTTCGAGAGAAACTCTCTCTAGAGATCTTAGCAACGAATGTCTTGCCTTCGGATCTGTGATAGAAGGTGTACCCAACAGTCTCCTTTGGGTATCCTATGAAGACACATTTCTCCGATGGGTTCGAGCTTATCAGGTTGAAGCTTTCACATAAGCATCGCAACCCCAAACTTTAAGAAACGACAACTTTGGTTTCTTGCCAAACAAGTTCATAACGTCGTCTCAACGGATTTCGATGGTGCCCTATTTAACGTGAATGCAGCTGTCTCTAAAGCATAACCCAAAATGATAGCGGTAAATCAGTAAGAGACATCATAGATCACACCATATCTAAAGTACGATTACGACGTTCGGACACACCATTACGCTGTGTTCCGGGTGGCGTGAGTTGCGAAACTATTCCGCATTGTTTCAAATGTAGACCAAACTCGTAACTCAAATATTCTCCTCCACGATCAGATCGTAGAAACTTTATTTTCTTGTTACGATGATTTTCAACTTCACTCTGAAATTCTTTGAACTTTTCAAATGTTTCAGACTTATGCTTCATTAAGTAGATATACCCATATCTGCTTAAATCATCTGTGAAGGTGAGAAAATAACGATATCCGCCACGAGCCTCAACATTCATCGGACCACATACATCTGTATGTATGATTTCCAACAAATCTGTTGCTCTCTCCATAGTACCGGAGAATGGTTTTAGTCATCTTGCCCATGAGGCACGGTTCGCAAGTACCAAGTGATTCATAATCAAGAGGTTCCAAAAGTCCATCAGTATGGAGTTTCTTCATGCGCTTTACACCGATATGACCTAAACGGCAGTGCCACAAATAAGTTGCACTATCACTATCAACTCTGCATCTTTTGGCTTCAACATTATGAATATGTGTGTTACTACTATCGAGATTCAATCAAAAATAGACCACTCTTCAAGGGTGCATGACCATAAAAGATATTACTCATATAAATAGAACAACCATTATTCTCTGATTTAAATGAATAACCGTCTCGCATCAAACAAGATCCAGATATAATGTTCATGCTCAACGCTGGCACCAAATAACAATTATTTAGGTCTAATATATCCCGAAGGTAGATGTAGAGGTAGCGTGCCGACGCGATCACATCGACTTTGGAACTATTTCCCACGCGCATCGTCACCTCGTCCTTAGCCAGTTCGCTTAATCCGTAGTCCCTGTTTCGAGTTGCAAATATTAGCAACAGAACCAGTATCAAATACCCAGGTGCTACTGCGAGCTTAGTAAGGTACACATCAATAACATGTATATCACATATACCTTTGTTCACCTTGCCATCCTTCTTATCCGCCAAATACTTGGGGCAGTTCCGCTTCCAGTGACCAGTCTGCTTGCAGTAGAAGCACTCAGTTTCAGGCTTAGGTCCAGACTTGGGTTTCTTCTCCTGATCAGCAACTTGCTTGCTTTTCTTCTTGAAGTTCCCCTTCTTCTTCCCTTTGCCCTTTTTCTTGAAACTAGTGGTCTTGTTGACCATCAACACTTGATGCTCCTTCTTGATTTCTACCTCCGCAGCTTTCAGCATTGCGAAGAGCTCGGGAATAGTCTTATTCATCCCTTGCATATTATAGTTCATCACAAAGCTCTTGTAGCTTGGTGGCAGTGATTGGAGAATTCTGTCAATGACGCAATCATCTGGAAGATTAACTCATTGAATCAAGTGATTATTATACCCAGACATTTTGAGTATATGCTCACTGACAGAACTGTTCTCCTCCATCTTGCAGCTATAGAACTTATTGGAGACTTCATATCTCTCAATCCGGGCATTTGCTTGAAATATTAACTTCAACTCCTGGAACATCTCATATGCTCCATGACGTTCAAAACGTCGTTGAAGTCCCGATTCTAAGCCGTAAAGCATGGCACACTGAACTATCGAGTAGTCATCAGCTTTGCTCTGCTAGACGTTCATAACATCTGGTGTTGCTCCAGCAGCAGGCCTGGCACCCAGCGGTGCTTCCAGGACGTAATTCTTCTGTGCAGCAATGAGGATAATCCTCAAGTTACGGACCCAGTCCGTGTAATTGCTACCATCATCTTTCAACTTTGCTTTCTCAAGGAACGCATTAAAATTTAACGGAACAACAGCACGGGCCATTTATCTACAATTAACATAAACAAGCAAGATACTATCAGGGACTAAGTTCATGATAAAATTAAGTTCAATTTAATCATATCACTCAAGAACTCCCACTTAGATAGACATCCCTCTAATCATCTAAGTGATCACGTGATCCAAATCAACTAAACCATAACCGATCATCACGTGAAATGGAGTAGTTTTCAATGGTGAACATCGCTATGTTGATCATATCTACTATATGATTCACGCTCGATCTTTCGATCTCAGTGTACCGAGGCCATATCTGCATATGCTAGGCTCGTCAAGTTTAACCTGAGTATTCTGCGTGTGCAAAACTGGCTTGCACCCGTTGTAGATGGACGTAGAGCTTATCACACCCGATCATCACGTGGTGTCTGGGCACGACGAACTTTGGCAAGGGTGCATACTCAGGGAGAACATTTTATCTTGAAATTTAGTGAGAGATCATCTTATAATGCTACCGTCAAACAAAGCAAGATAAGATGCATAAAAGATAAACATCACATGCAATCAATATAAGTGATATGATATGGCCATCAACATCTTGTGCTTGTGATCTCCATCCTCGAAGCACCGTCGTGATCACCATCGTCACCAGCGCGACACCTTGATCTCCATCGTAGCATCGTTGTCGTCTCGCCAATCTTATGCTTCTACGACTATCGCTACCGCTTAGTGATAAAGTAAAGCATTACAGGGCGATTGCATTGCATACAATAAAGCGACAACCATATGGCTCCTGCCAGTTGCCGATAACTCGGTTACAAAACATGATAATCTCATACAATAAAATTTAGCATCATGTCTTGACCATATCACATCACAACATGCCCTGCAAAAACAAGTTAGACGTCCTCTACTTTGTTGTTGCAAGTTTTACGTGGCTGCTACGGGGTTAAGCAAGAACCAATCTTACCTACGCATCAAAACCACAACGATAGTTTGTCAAGTTGGTGCTGTTTTAACCTTCGCAAGGACCGGGCGTAGCCACACTTGGTTCAACTAAAGTTGGAGAAACTGTCACCCGCAAGCCACCTATGTGCAAAGCACGTCGGGAGAACCGGTCTCGCGTAAGCGTACGCGTAATGTCGGTCCGGGCCGCTTCGTCCAACAATACACCGAACCAAAGTATGACATGCTGGTAAGCAGTATGAATTATATCGCCCACAACTCACTTGTGTTCTACTCGTGCATATAACATCAACATATAAATCCTAGGCTCGGATGCCACTGTTGGGGAACGCGGTAATTTTAAAAAATTTCGTACGCACACGCAAGATCATGGTGATGCATAGCAACGAGAGGGGAGAGTATGATCTACGTACCCTTGTAGATCGACAACGTAAGCGTTTGGTTGATGTAGTCGTACGTCTCTACGGCCCGACCGATCAAGCACTGAAACTACGGCACCTCCGAGTTCTAGCACACGTTCAGCTCGATGATGATCCCCGGACTCCGATCCAGCAAAGTGTCGGGGAAGAGTTCCGTCAGCACAACGGCGTGGTGACGATCTTGATGTACTACCGTCGCAGGGCTTCGCCTAAGCACCGCTACAATATTATCGAGGACTATGGTGGAAGGGGGCACCGCACACGGCTAAGAATATGATCACGTGGATCAACTTGTCTCTAGGGGTGCCCCCTGCCCACGTATATAAAGGAGCAAGGGGAGGAGGCCGGCCGGCCCCTATAGGCGCGCGAGGAGGAGTCCTCCTCCTAGTAGGAGTAGGACTCCTACAAGGAGGGGGAAAGAAGTTGGGAGGGAGAGGGAAAGGGGGGGCGCCGCCCCCCTCTCCTAGTCCAATTAGGACCAGGGGGAGGAGGCGCGCAGCCCACCTCTGGCTGCCCCTCTCTCTCTCCACTAAGGCCCATATGGCCCATTACTTCTCCCGGGGGGGTTCCGGTAACCCTCCAGCTCTCCGGTTTTCTCTGAAATCACCCGGAACACTTCCGGTGTCCGAATATAGCCGTCCAATATATCAATCTTTATGTCTCGACCATTTCGAGACTCCTCGTCATGTCCGTGATCACATCCGGGACTCCGAACTAACTTCGGTACATCAAAACTCATAAACTCCTAATATAACTGTCATCGAAACCTTAAGCGTGCGGACCCTACGGGTTCGAGAACAATGTAGACATGACCGAGACACGTCTCCGGTCAATAACCAATAGCGGAACCTGGATGCTCATATTGGCTCCTACATATTCTACGAAGATCTTTATCTGTCAGACCGCATAACAACATGCGTTGTTCCCTTTGTCATCGGTATGTTACTTGCCCGAGATTCGATCGTCGGTATCCTATACCTAGTTCAATCTCGTTACCGGCAAGTCTCTTTACTTGTTCCGTAATCCATCATCCCGCAACTAACTCATTAGTCGCAATGCTTGCAAGGCTTATGTGATGTGCATTACCAAGAGGGCCCAGAGATACCTCTCCGACAATCGGAGTGACAAATCCTAATCTTGAAATACGCCAACCCAACATGTACCTTTGGGGACACCTGTAGAGCTCCTTTATAATCACCCAGTTACGTTGTGACGTTTGGTAGCACACAAAGTGTTCCTCCGACAAACGGGAGTTGCATAATCTCATAGTCATAGGAACATGTATAAGTCATGAAGAAAGCAATAGCAACATACTAAACGATCGGGTGCTAAGCTAATGGAATGGGTCATGTCAATCAGATCATTCAACTAATGATGTGATCCTGTTAATCAAATGACAACTCTTTGTCCATGGTTAGGAAACATAACCATCTTTGATTAACAAGCTAGTCTAGTAGAGGCATACTAGTGACACTCTGTTTGTCTATGTATTCACACATGTATTATGTTTCCGGTTAATACAATTCTAGCATGAATAATAAACTTTTATCATGATATATAAGGAAATAAATAATAACTTTATTATTGCCTCTAGGGCATATTTCCTTCAAAAGGGAGGTAGAGAGGAAGGGGGAACCATGTATTCAGGGCGCGCTTGTCTCAAATGCGAGGAAATTTACAAACTTAGCCCCCGTTTCAAATTTCTACTACATCACAGCAACACTAGTCGGTTGGGGATAGGACGGTAATCTCGCATACACCGAATATTTGCCGACGAGAGTTTGTTTTTGGCGCCCACCGTGTATGAATATGAATCGGGGAGGGAGTCGATTTCGGCCGAGGACACACTGTGTTTTGGCGCCCACCGTGTATGAATCCGGTGAGAGGCGGTTACATCATGTTTGGGTGAAATTACAAACCTGCCCCTATCGAAACCTATAGAAATCCAACATATAGGCTTTGTGTGGCAAGGATAGGCAGCAGTGATTTCCATCTCGCTGATTTTGGTTTCGGGCTGTTACTGCGACTTTCCCCGCTTTGTTCAAATTTTGCAGAGTGCATGTTTACCGTGCCAACTCAATTCGAATCCCGCTTGTATTCTATTTGTTTTGGGCGGGATCCATTTTCAATTGGAATTACATTCTAAATACATCATTTTATATATATATATACTTTCAAAAGCACAAAAAGAATTCTGCTCCTTTATATGTATAATATTATCTACAAATACAACGATCTCGAAATCTTAAGGTTGAATTCGAAAAAATTTAACCAAATTATGTTCTACTAAAATGTATGGATCAGTAATATCTACATATTAAATAACATAGATGTGCGTGAATTCATATGAGTATGCATGTTTGATAGATCATTTTTAGTTCGAGTATGGATTACATGTATCATCATCTCGAATTCAAATATTTGAATCCTTTTTTTGTTCACTCCTTTCACGCCCATCTCTCTCGCATGCATGCTCCTTCAGGTAGCTATCATTCTCTTTTCTCCAGCTCACCCGCACGCTCACTTCATGTTGCTCCTATCCTCGCAAACATGGTCTCTCGACGTCTCCCTTGAGAAGTGTCACACTCTCCCTATCATTATAAATTACACAGTTTTCATTATCTCTCACGTCTCTACTATTCTCTGGTATCACTTGGTACCTAAGCTTTCTTTTTCACCGCCAAACACACAGTCTCCACTCGTCTTTCACTTTTTCTTTCTCTCTGTGGGATTATCTCACACACCCTATATGTCTCTACATATGACTCATACCACTAAAATTACTCTCTCTATCTCTCCTGTAGACACAACATTTGTTGCGGTCTCCTTTTCGTCTCCATCCCAGACCGGCGTTATTCATTTATTTACTGATCAGACAACCCCGACTACCGTCTCCTCTCTCTCTCTCACAGACACACACGCACAACTCCTACCACTAAAATTTGAATGGAAAACGAGATTTTGTTATACCCAAACAAAAGGACTGGAGGGAGTGATTGCTCTGACACGGACGCGACCTCTCATAGAGCAGCATTGAACCGCGCCGGCCAAGAGGGCCGCACTCGCTGCAGCCTGCTGAGCACGCCCTCGCGCGTGCAACCAGCTTAAGACTGCCCCGCCTGCCTTCATTGAATCCGTGTGTGTGCCGACAACACGTCTCATGAGCCGGCAGGCATTTTTAGAACACAAAAATGACTAAATATAATTAATTTTAGGCATAGTCTTGAACTGTTGTGCTCGCACTGGTAGCAGAACTAGTAGAGGATTCTTTATTTATAACTTTCCTCACATTTTTTTGGCTTTGAAGTGAATCATGGTTGTGGACATTATGTATGAATGTGCAGATATCTGTGAACATGAGTTTGATGTGGAAGTTGAACTTGGAATGTCGGGCTTGCGCGTGAACTATACCATGTCCAATGCTTCGTCTGTTATTGTTTGGAAAGTAATTGCTGTTATTACATGACCCGAAAAAAACATTTTGTGCCACATCAGTAGATGCACGGACATCACAACAGGCATGCTGACTGGATAAACATTTGAACCTAGCTATTATGAAGGAAATTTTGTATTGACAACAGTTTTAGATAGCAGGAGACGCCTAGCCTGCTCTGCCTCTGCTAGCTTATTTCTGGCTTCTTCCATCTCTTCTTTGGCTTGGGTGAAGAGAGCATCTGATTGCTCTTTTCGCTTCTTCAGGAACTCAGCTACATTCTCAAGGGCTGCTGCACGCTTTCTTTCAGCCTTTACTAATGCCACGAGGACACGAACAGCTGACGACTCCACCTGGCTTGTGTGTAATCCAGCATCATCTGGGAATTTGCACCTTGTGTCTAATCCAGCATCATTAGGGAACTGGCACCTTGTGTGTAATCCAGCCTCATTTTGGAAACATGATCTCGAGGTTGACCATACTTCCCTCCTCGCAGGAACTGCATCCTGGCATGAAGTTACTTCTTTTTTAGATCAATACTCAGAGCAACCTAGATCCATTTAGTAGAAGCCAGATAAACAGAACTCGGAGAAGTGAATTCAAAAAGGAAAAAATAAATAAAACAGACTACAAGGTGAGAACACCCACTTCCTACATCAAGCTAAAAACGAAAGCATTAGGACGATTAAGACTCTTCTTATTACACATCGAAGAACACCACGCTTAAGAGAAACAGAAACTACAACATATACACATTGAAGAACACGAGGCTACACGAAAGTAATTGAAAGGGTGTTACTTACCAAAGCTCGTTTTACTGGTTCGGTGCAGCTCCTCTTTAACTTGCCACGCTCCTTGAAGATGTCCCGAATATCCCGTGTTTGGTCTTCATTGCTCCTCTGCTTGTTCACACTCGTGGTTTTAAAATCTCAACATGGCAAGAAAAATATACTACTAGTAATACACGCGCATCTTGTGGGCAACATTAAAGCACTCGTCTGCCATGTTAGAGCATCTCCAACAAGATAAACTACTCATACAAATGCATCTTGATGCGTGCAACGCATGGGCATTTTGCTAGTTCTAAAAACCTTTCCATCATTTGCCACACTACTGGTTGCAGATGAAAAACGTACCCAAGCAGAGCGCGATACAGGAGCGACGCACAATTACAAGCTGATATTCTGTGACAATGGAGGCTATAACCAATTACTTTTACGGGAACAATAGCACCCAGGAAATTTGAAGGGTAGGTATGAACAAAATTGGAACTGCACATGTACTGCTAAGTGATTCAATACACACATTACCAATCGAGGAGGAGAACGATGGTCGCGGCGGCCTCTGTGAGTCATGGTCGGCAACGGGAGTCAGTTCATTGTCCACGACGGTGGTACTTCTGCGCTTGGCGTCGGCTTCCGGGAAGCAGATACGAGACCGTGGAAGACGATGCCGGGGAAGAGGCTCCGTGTACGACGACGACGGTGGACCGGCTCCAGTGCGGCGTACGAGGTCGTCGATTAGGCAGATGCGCTGCGGTGGACGAGGTGCGCCGATGTAAAGGGGAGGAGCACGAAGGCTGCGGTGCCGTGGAGAAGTCTATTTTGCGGTGGGGATAGAAATTGGGGAGTATTCAGGTGTACTACTCTGGGTGCCGGGGTGGGGTTGGCTGGGTAGGGTGAACCTGAAGTTATGAAAACAGCCCCCTACCAAGCGTCATCCGTAGGCCTGTTCCGAAGGCTATGATGGTAACTTCCCACTGCTCGAATCAGGGTCGCGGGAGATTTTCCCGCGACCTCAAAATTTTGTGACACTGGACTCCCCGTGTGGCGTGTTGAGTGATTCGGCTAAGCAACTAGCGAGTAGTAGTAGTAAACTCTGCATATTAGGTTTGACCGAAGTCAAACTTCCTAAAGTTTGACCAAGTTTATAGAAAAAATAAAACATTTACCATAACAAATATGTATGATGTGAAAGTACATTCAATAATGAATCTAATGGTATTATTTGTTATTGTATATGTTAATATTTTTTGTTATAAGCTTTCTGAGAGTTTACAAAACTTGACTTTGACCAATGCTAATACGCGGACTTAAATAAAAACGGAGGGAGTACACATTTGTTTTCTTAGTTTGTAGTGAACTAATCATTTGTTGAAATTGTGAAATAAATATATTAGGCTATTGACTTCGAATGTAATGGTCTATACAATTCAATAGTTACAATCATTGTCGAATCCCAAGATGTATACAAGGTCTATAGTACTTCACAACATGCTCAAACTCACATAATCCCAGTCAAATGAGAATCTAAATGCATTTCATAGTTATTACTTTGTAGGATGCAACAAGAACAACCATAACTCTACATCAGCCATTATAGAAGCAACATTTTGACATATCCCAATGTGTGAATGAAACGTGCAGAGAGAGCTTTTGAAGATGGAGCAGATAGGGCGAGAAAGATTGTATGTATGTGGACGAGAGAGTAGGAGACAGACCTAACGAGACAAAGAGAGAGAGAGAGAGAGAGAGAGAGAAAGAGATAGGAAGAAGTTAGGTCTGTGAGAAAGATGCATACATGTAATATACATGAGATGCGTCTGCATCTGGATTCTATATACGTGGAAGGAGAAGAGACAACATTTTTGATGAGAGAGTAGGAAAAACATGGACGAGAGGGGAAGGATCTCATGGGTTGAGGGATTGACAATTTTGTGCGGGGGAGAGAGGGATTGGTAATTTTGTGCAATAGAGAGAGAGGGTGGGGGAGGAGTCAGTCAGCCGTCGTCACATAACCCTGCTTCCAAATGACCCCGCATTCTCTAGCGCGGTGTGGTCGCCGTCTTCGATCTGCTCATTGCCCTCTTTGAAGATTGAGGTGTTGTGCATGTTGGGGTGCAAAGAAGCACAAGCGAGAGTGGTCGCCGTATAACCTTGGATGGGGATGAATTGTGTGCTCGGGGGGGGGGTGTGTGTGTTGTGCTGCGTGTCTCTCTCTCTCTCTCTGTCTGTGTGTGTGTGTGCAGGGGCCGGGTGAGGGTGTCAAAATTTGTGCGTTGATGCATGTGTTGCATGCGACCGTGCGAGGGACGGAGAAATCAAGAGAGATGGTTGTTGTGTTACGGATGCTCCTCTCTCTGTCTCTCTCTTCCCTCTCTCTCACACACACACAAGTAAACTAGAAGACCGTTCTCTCATGTATACACAACATATCGGCATCTGTCTATGTCTCACTCATGCACGATCATTTGCACATTCACACCTCTCTATGTCTGTATCACACGCACACCGTCTCCACATTGCCCTTCCGCCACAACACACATATGGACACATACACACGTTCTCTCTCAGTCACACACACAAAATCAGTATTAAAAAAACTAGGGCGCACCTAAAACGTCCAAATCCAAATAAACACGAACTGGAGCTAAATTCAAATATATGGAAATATTGCAGCGTCAAGAACTTTCACAGGAAAAAAAGTTGAGTAATATTCGAGGATTGTTTTCACACACACAAAAAGGTTCGGTGGATGTCCTTCGAGCAGACACGGTGACGCACCGTTCGATCGACCGCGCGGCCGCGGTTCACGCGCTTGCACAGGATTCCGTATCGTGGCCGTGGTACTAAGGCTGGTCACAATGGGCAAGAACATAAGCTAGTAACTAATAAAAGCGCTGCCTAAGTCTAATGTTTACGTGTACTAGTACGGTTTTCTTTTAAGTTTGACCAACCTTATATATAAAACTAAAGTAAGCTCCCACACGCGCACTCATCAACTGCCGCCGCCGTTGCGCATGCCGGCGCCCGCCTGCTCCGGCCAACAATTTCTCGCCCATCACCGTCGTGTCGCCGCCATCCCTGTGCCATGAAGCCGAAGGCTCGCCCGCTCACGTCGTCTGCAGTCCCTCCTCGCGATGCCGCCGTGCTGCCAAGCACGCGAGCAGCTGGTGGAGCCGCGTCTATGCACGCAGCGTACGAAGAGGAGGACGAGCGCGTGCTCCAGCACGCCGGCGAGGAGGAACTAGCGTGTCATTGTCGTCTCCGCCCGCGCGGAGGAGGCGCGCATGGTGGCTGTCGCGGCGGAAGCCGGTCGCGCGCGCGTCGAGCCCGCAAACCGGGTGCGGACGCGGAATCTACCTTCGAGACCTTGAATGCCATGTGGATCCTGCAATCTGAAGGAGCAATTTGGTTCAGTCGACTCATGTGAGCCGTTTGATGCAACATGGATGGCTAGAAGGGCTTCTTCCACCTCTTCTGCCGTCTTCTTCCTTCGCTTCATCGAACTTCTTTCACAGATCGACTGACCTAAATTATACTGCTAGTACGAACGTATTAAGTACAGTAGGAACATGAAGATACAAGCAGTAGTACCAACTGCAAGAAGAACAGTAGTAAGACATAGTACTAGTACTACTGTACGTACTAAAGAGTTCAAATAACGAGAAAGAACATAAACATAGTTCTGCTGGGGCCTTAGCACAACACACCCTTAAATATAAACTAATAAGCAACTAGTCTGCTTGACACTGCAGTAGAACCAGCATGAGCGACGGCACTGCCACCTACTTGGAGTCTGAGTCCACGTCCTCAACTTTGTCCTCGTCCCTCTTCCTCTTCCTCTTCGCCGATGCTTCTTTGCTTGAACCGGACACTGGGCTCTGCTTCTTCATCTAACCCTTGTAGATATTTAAACAAAGGTAGGAATCCATTGCTGCGTATAGGATGTGATCTTCATCTAATGTCTTCCACTCCCATGCATGATAACTCCG
>NW_024113740.1:0-9593 GCF_003073215.2 Triticum urartu
CAAGTGATTCATAATCAAGTGATTCCAAAAGTCCCAGTATGGAGTTTCTTCTGTGCTTTATACAAATAGACCTAAACGGCAGTGCCAAATAAGTTGCACCATATCATTATCAACTTGCATCTTTCTGGCTTCAATATTATGAATATGGGTATCACTACTATCGAGATTTAATATAAATAGACACTCTAAGGGTGCATGACCATAAATTAAAGATATTACTTATATCAATAGAACTCAACCATTAGATTCTCTGATTTAGATGATAACTGTATCGCATCAAACAAGATCCATGTCCGATATAATGTTCATGCTCAACTGGCACAACATAACATTATGTTAGGTCTAAAACTAATCTCGATAGATGTATGAGGTAGGTGCCGACTGCGATCACATCGACTTTGGAACCATGTTCCTGAGGCGCATCATCCCTCATCCTTAGCCAATCTTCGCTTAATCCGTAGCCCCTGTTTCGAGTTGCAAATATTAGCAAAAGAACCAGTATCAAATACCCAGGTGCTACTGTGAGCATTAGTAAGGTACACATCAATAACATGTATATCACATATACCTTTGTTCACCTTGCCATCCTTCTTATTCACCAAATACTTGGGGCAGTTCTGCTTCCAGTGACCAGTCTGCTTGCAGTAGAAGCACTCAGTCTCAGGCTTAGGTCCAAACTTGGGTTTCTTCTCTTGAGCAACAACTTGTTTGTTGTTCTTCTTGAAGTTCCCCTTCTTCTTCCCTTTGCCCTTTTTCTTGAAACTAGTGGTCTTTTTGACCATCAACACTTGATGCTCCTTCTTGATTTCTACCTCCTCGAGCCGAGATTAGCATTCGAAGAGCTCGGGAATTGTCTATCCAAATTTTGCAATTTGGAATGTTATACACTAGTCATCATGAAGCTCATATTGTTCAGCTTGGTGGCAGTGATTGAAGAATTCTGTCAATGACACTATCATCTGGAAGATTAACTCCCCGTTGAATCAAGTGATTGTTATACCCAGACATTCTGAGTATATGTTCACTGACAGAACTATTCTCCTCCATTTTGCAGCTGTAGAACTTATTGGAGACTTCATATCTCTCAATCCGGGCATTTGCTTGAAATATTAACTTCAACTCCTGGAAGATCTCATATGCTCCATGATGTTCAAAACGTCGTTGAAGTCCCGGTTCTAAGCCGTAAAGCATGGCACACTGAACTATTGAGTAGTCATCAGCTTTGCTCTGCTAGACGTTCATAACATCTGGTGTTGCTCCTGCAGCAGGTTGCACCTAGCGGTGTTCCAGGACGTAATTCTTCTGTGCAGAATGAGGATAAATTTAAGTTACGGACCTAGTCCGTGTAATTGACATCATCTTTCAACTTTGTTTTCTCAAGGAACGCATTAAAAAAAATTTCGCAGCGCCTTGAACAACAACACGGCCCATCTATCTACAACAACAGACGCAGGCAAATACTATCTAGGTACTAAGTTCATGATAATTAAGTTTAGTTTCAATTAATTAAAGAACTCCCACTTAGATAGACATCCCTCTAATCCTATAAGTGATCACATGATCCATATCAACTAAACCATGTCCGATCATCACGTGAGATGGAGTAGTTTCAATGGCAAACATCACTATGTTGATCATATCTACTATATGATTCACGCTCGACCTTTTGGTCTCAGTGTTCTGAGGCCATATCTGCATATGCTAGGCTCGTCAAGTTTAACCTGAGTATTCCGCGTGTGCAACTGTTTTGCACCCGTTGTATTTGAACTTAGAGCTTATCACACCCGATCATCACGTGGTGTCTCAGCACGAAGAACTTTCGCAATGGTGCATACTCAGGGAGAACACTTATACCTTGAAATTTGGTGAGAGATCATCTTATAATGCTACCGTCGATCTAAGCAAAATAAGATGCATAAAAGATAAACATCACATGCAATCAATATAAGAGATATGATATGGCCATCATCATCTTGTGCTTGTGATCTTCATCTCCGAAGCACCATCATGATCACCATCGTCACCGGTGCGACACCTTGTTCTCCATCGTAGCATTGTTGTCATCTCGCCAACTATTGCTTCTACGACTATTGCTACCGCTTAGTGATAAAGTAAAGCAATTACAGGGCGATTGCATTGGATACAATAAAGCGACAACCATATGGCTCCTGCCAGTTGCCGACAAGTCGGTTACAAAACATGATCATCTCATACAATAAAATTTAGCATCATGCCTTGACCATATCACATCACAATATGCCCTGCAAAAACAAGTTAGACATCCTCTACTTTGTTGTTGCAAGTTTTACGTGGCTTCTATGGGCTGAGCAAGAACTGTTCTTACGTACGCATCAAAACCACAACGATAGTTTGTCAAGTTAGTGCTGTTTTAACCTTCTCAAGGACCGGGCGTAGCCACACTCGGTTCAACTAAAGTTGGAGAAACTGACACCCACCAGCCACCTATGTGCAAAGCACGTCGGTAGAACCAGTCTCGTGTAAGCGTACGTGTAATGTCGGTCTGGGCCACTTCATCCAACAATACCGCCGAACCAAAGTATGACATGCTGGTAAGTAGTATGACTTGTATCACCCACAACTCACTTGTGTTCTACTCGTGCATATAATATCTACGCATAAAACCTGGCTCTGATACCACTGTTGGGGAATGTAGTAATTTCAAAATTTTCCTACGCACACAAAGGATCATGGTGATGCATAGCAACGAGAGGGGAGAGTGTTGTCCACGTACCCTCGTAGACCGAAAGCAGAAGCGTTAGCACAATGCAGTTGATGTAGTCGTATGTCTTCACGATCCGACCGATCCAAGTACCGAATGTACGGCACCTCTGAGTTTAGCACACGTTCAGCTCGATGACGTCCCACGAACTCCGATCCAGCAGAGCTTCACAGGAGAGTTCTGTCAGCAAGACGACTTTGATGATGGCGATGATGTTGCTACCGACGCAGGGCTTCGCCTAAGCACCACTACGATATGATCGAGGTGGAATATGGTGGAGGGGGGCACCACACACGGCTAAGAGATCAAGAGATCAATTGTTGTGTCTAGAGGTGCCCCTGCCCCCGTATATAAAGGACCAGGAGGAGGAGGCGGCCGGCCAGGAGGAGGGCGCGCCAGGGAGGAGTCCTACTCCCACCGGGAGTAGGACTCCCTCTTTTCTAGTTGGAGTAGGAGGGGAAAGGAAGGGAAGGAGAGAGGAGGAAGGAAAGGGGGGCGCCGCCCCCTCCTTGTCCAATAAGGACTAGAGGGGGAGGGGGTGCGCGCCTGCCCTAGCCGCCCCTCCTCTTCTCCACTAAGGCCCATCTTGGCCCATTAACTCCCCGGGGGGTTCCGGTAACCCCCCCGGTACTCCGGTATATGTCTGAAACTCCCCGAAACCATTTCGATGTCCAACATAGTCGTCCAATATATCAATCTTTATGTCTCGACCATTTTGAAGACTCCTCGTCATGTCCATGATCACATCCGGGACTCCGAACTACCTTTGGTACATCAAAACACAAAAATAATACAATCGTCACCGAACTTTAAGCGTGCGGACCCTACGGGTTCGAGAACTATGTAGACATGACCGAGACATGTCTCCGGTCAATAACCAATAGCGGAACCTGGATGCTCATATTGGCTCCTACATATTCTATGAAGATCTTTATCGGTCAAACCGCATAACAACATACGTTGTTCCCTTTGTCATAGTATGTTACTTGCCCGAGATTCGATCGTCGGTATCTCAATACCTAGTTCAATCTCGTTACCGGCAAGTCTCTTTACTCGTTCCGTAATACATCATCCCGCAACTTACTCATTAGTTACAATGCTTGCAAGGCTTATAGTGATGTGCAGTACCGAGTGGGCCCAGAGATACCTCTCCGACAATCAGAGTGACAAATCCTAATCTCGAAATACGCCAACCCAACAAGTACCTTCGGAGACACCTATAGAGCACCTTTATAATCACCTAGTTATGTTGTGACGTTTGGTAGCACACAAAGTGTTCCTCCGGTAAACGGGAGTTGCATAATCTCATAGTCATAGGAACATGTATAAGTCAAGAAGAAAGCAATAGCAACATACTAGACAATCAAGTGCTAAGCTAGTGGAATGGGTCAATCAATCACATCATTCTCCTAATGATGTGATCTCGTTAATCAAATGACAACTCATGTCTATGGCTAGGAAACATGACCATCTTTGATTAATGAGCTAGTCTAAGTAGAGGCATACTAGTGACACTCTGTTTTGTCTATGTATTCACACATGTATCATGTTCCCGGTTAATACAATTCTAGCATGAATAATAAACATTTATCATGATATAAGGAAATAAATAATAACTTTATTATTGCCTCTAGGGCATATTTCCTTCAGTTCGACTACATCAATCGCGTTCTCATAACGCTTCCTCTTACGGTCTACGAGGGTACATGGACGATACTCTTCCCTCTCGTTGCTATGCATCACCATGATCTTGTGTGTGCGTAGGAATTTTTTTGAAATTACTACGTTCCCCAACAGTGGCATCCGAGCCAGGTTTATGCGTAGATGTTATATGCACGAGTAGAACACAAGTGAGTTGTGGATGATACAAGTCATACTGCTTACCAGCATGTCACACTTTGGTTCAGCGGTATTGTTGGATGAAGCGGCCCGGACTGACATTACGCGTACGCTTACACGAGACTGGTTCTACTGACATGCTTTGCACACAGGTGGCTGGCGGGTGCCAGTTTCTCCAACTTTAGTTGAATCGAGTGTGGTTACGCCCGGTCCTTGACAAGGTTAAAATAGCACCAACTTGACAAACTATCGTTGTGGTTTTGATGCGTAGGTAAGCACGGTTCTTGCTCAGCCCGTAGCAGGCACATAAAACTTGCAACAACAAAGTAGAGGATGTATAACTTGTTTTTGCAGGGCATGTTGTGATGTGATATGGTCAAGAGACGTGATGAGATATAAATTGTTGTATGAGATGATCATGTTTTGTTAAAGTTATCGGCAACCAGCAGAAGCCTTATGGTTGTCTCTTTATTGCATAAGATGAAAGCGCCATACAATTGCTTTACTTTATCACTATGCGGTAGCAATAGTTGCAAGAGAAATAGTTGGCGAGACGACCATGTGATGACACGTTCATAGAGATCAAGATGATGGAGATCATGGTGTCATGCCAGTGACGATAGAGATCATGACGGTACTTTGGAGATGGAGATCAAAGGCGCAAGATGATCATGGCCATATCATGTCACATATTTTGATTGCATATGATGTTTATCCTTTATACATCTTATTTTGCTCAGTTCGACGGTAGCATTATAAGATGATCTCTCACTAAATTTCAAGGTATAAGTGTTCTCCCTGAGTATGCACCATTGCGACAGTTCGTCGTGCCGAGACACCACGTGATGATCGGGTGTGATAAGCTCTACGTTCACATACAATGGGTGCAAGCCAGTTTTGCACACGCGGAATACTCGGTTTAAACTTGACGAGCCTAGCATATGCAGATATGGCCTCGGAACACTGGAGATCGAAAGGTCGAGCGTGAATCATATAGTAGATATGATCAACATAGTGATGTTCACCATTGAAAACTACTCCATCTCACGTGATGATCGGACATGGTTTAGTTGATTTGGATCACGTGATCATTTAGATGACTAGAGGGATGTCTATCTAAGTGGAAGTTCTTCAGTAATATGATTAATTGAACTTAATCTATCATGAACTTAGTCCTGATAGTATTTGCATAACTATGTTGTAGATCAATAGCTCGCGATGTAGCTCCCCATTTATTTTGATATGCTCCTAGAGAAAAACTACGTTGAAAGATGTTAGTAGCAATGATGCGGATTGGATCCGTGATCTGAGGATTATCCTCATTGCTGCAAAGAAGAATTATGTCCTTGATGCACCGCTAGGTGACAGACCGATTGCAGGAGCAGATGCAGACATTATGAATGTTTGGCGAGCTCGATATGACAACTACTTGATAGTTTAGTGCACCATGCTTTACGGCTTAGAATCGGGGCTTCAAAGACGTTTTGAACGCCACAGAGCATATGAGATGTTCCAAGAGTTGAAATTAGTATTTCAGACTCATGCCCATGTCGAAAGGTATGAGACCTTTGACAAGCACTTTGCCTACAAGATGGAGGAGAATAGCTCAGCTAGTGAGCATGTGCTCAGAGTGTCTGAGTACTACAATCACTTGAATCAAGTGGGAGTTAATCTTCCAGATAAGATAGTGATTGACAGAGTTCTCTAGTCACTATCACCGAGTTACTAGAACTTCGTGATGAACTATAATATGCATGGGATAACGGAAATGATTCCCAAGCTCTTCGTGATGCTGAAATCAAGAAAGGTAGAAATCAAGAAAAGCATCAAGTGTTGATGGTTGACAAGACCACTAGTTTCAAGAAAAGGGCAAAGGGAAGAAGGGGAACTTCAAGAAGAACGACAAGCAAGTTGCTGCTCAAGTGAAGAAGCCCAAGTCTAGACCTAAGCCTAGACTAAGTGCTTCTACTGCAAAGGGACTGGTCACTGGAAGCAGAACTTCCCCAAGTATTTGGCGGATAAGAATGATGTCAAAGTGAACAAAGGTATATTTGTATACATGTAATTGATGTATACTTTACTAGTGTTTATAGCAACCCCTCAGTATTTGATACTAGTTCAGTTGCTGTGATTAGTAACTCGAAACGGGAGTTGCAGAATGAACAGAGAAGTTAAGGGTGAAGTGACGATGTGTGTTGGAAGTGGTTCCAAGATTGATATGATCATCATCGCACACTCCCTATACTTTCGGGATTAGTGTTGAACCTAAATAAATGTTATTTGGTGCTTTGCGTAAGCATGAATATGATTTGATCATGTTTATTGCAAATGGTTATTCATTTAAAGTCAGAGAATAATTGTTGTTCTCTTTACATGAACAAAACCTTCAATGGTCATACACCCAAGGTGAATGGTTTATTGAATCTCGATCGTAGTGATACACATATTCATAATATTAAGCCAAAAGATGCAAAGTTAATAATGATAGTGCAACTTATTTGTGGCACTGCCATTTAGGTCATATTGGTGTAAAGCGCATGAAGAAAATCCATGCTGATGGGCTTTTGGAATCACTTGATTATGAATCAGTTGATGCTTGCGAACCATGCCTCATGGGCAAGATGACTAAGACTCCGTTCTCCGGAACAATAGAGCGAGCAACAGACTTGTTGTAAATAATACATATTGATGTATGCAGTCCGATGAGTGTTGAGGCTCGCGGCAGGTATCGTTATTTTCTGACCTTCACAGATGATTTGAGTAAGATATGGGTATATCTTCTTGATGAAACATAAATCTGATACATTTGAAAAGTTCAAATAATTTCAGAGTGAAGTGGAAAATCATCGTAACAAGAAAAATAAAGTTTCTATGATCTGATCGTGAAGGAGAATATTTGAATTACGAGTTCGGTCTTCATTTGAAACAATGCGGAATAGTTTCGCAACTCACGCCACCTGGAACACCACAACGTAATGGTGTGTCCGAACATCGTAACCGTACTTTATTAGATATGGTGCAACCTATGATGTCTCTTACTGATTTACCACTATCGTTTTGGGGTTATGCATTAGAGACAGCTACATTCACGTTAAATAGGGCACCATATAAATCTGTTGAGACGAAGCCATATGAACTGTGGTTTGGCAAGAAACCAAAGTTGTCGTTTCTTAAAGTTTGGGGTTGCGATGCTTATGTGAAAAAGTTTCATCCTGATAAGCTCAAACCCAAATCGGAGAAATGTGTCTTCATAGGATACCCAAAGGAGACAGTTGGGTACACCTTCTATCACAGATCCGAAGGCAACATTCGTTGCTAAGAATGGATCCTTTCTAGAGAAGGAGTTTCTCTCGAAAGATGTGAGTGGGAGGAAAGTACAACTTGATGAGGTAACTGTACCTGCTCCCTTATTGGAAAGTAGTTCATCACAGAAATCAGTTCTAGTGATCTCTACACCAATTAGTGAGGAAGCTAATGATGATGATCATGAAACTTCAGATCAAGTTACTGCCGAACGTCGTAGGACAACCAAAGTATGGTCCGCACCAGAGCGGTACAGTAATCCTTTCTGGAAGTCATGTTACTAGACCATGACGAACCTACGAACTATGAGGAAGCGATGATGAGACCAGATTCCGCGAAATGGCTTGAGGTCATGAAGTGTGAGATGGGATCCATGTATGAGAATAGTATGGACTTTGATTGAGTTGCCCGATGATCGGTGAGTCATTAAGAATAAATGGATTTTCAAGAGGAAGATGGATGTTGATAGTAGTGTTACTATCTACAAAGCTCGAATTGTCGCAAAATGTTTTCGACAAGTTCAAGGTGTTGACTACGATAAGATTTTCTCACTCGTATCGATGCTTAAAAGTCTTTCCGAATCATGTTAGCAGTTGCCGCATTTTATGAAATCTGGCAAATGGATGTCAAAACTGTATTCCTTCATGGATTTCTTAAAAGAAGAGTTGTATATGATGCAACCATAAGGTTTTGTCGATCCTAAAAGGTGCTAACAAAGTGAGAAAGCTCCAGCGATCCATCAATGGACTGGTGCAAGCATCTCGGAGTGAGAATATCTGCTTTGATAAAGTGATCAAAGCATATGGTTTTATACAGACTTGTGGTGAAGCCTGTATTTACAAGAAATTGAGTGGGAGCACTACAATATTTCTGATAAGTATATGTGAATGACATATTGTTGATCGAAAATAATGTAGAATTTTCTGGAAAGCATAGAGGAGTGTTTGAAAAGAGTTTTTCAAAGAAAGACCTCGATGAAGCTGCTTACACATTGAGCATCAAGATCTATAGAGATAGATCAAGACGCTTGATAAGTTTTTTCAATGAGTACATACCTTGACAAGATTTTGAAGTAGTTCAAAATGGAACAGTCAAAGAAGGAGTTCTTGCCTGTGTTACAATGTGTGAAGTTGAGTAAAGACTCAAAATCCGACCACAACAGAAAATAGAAAGAGAATGAAAAGTCATTCCCTATGCCTCAGTTATAGGTTCTATAAAGTATGCTATGCTGTTTACGAGTCCTATTGTATACCTTAGCATCATTCTGGCAAGGGAGTACAATAGTGATCTAAGTTTAGATCACTGGACAGTGGCCAAAATTATCCTTAGAGGACTAAGGAAATATTTCTCGGTTATGGAGGTGATGAAAGAGTTCGTCATAAAGAGTTACGTCAATGCAAGCTTTTACATAGATCTAGATGACTCTAAGTCTCGATCTGGATAAATATTGAAAGTGGGAGCAATTAGCTAGAGTAGCTCCATGCAGAACATTGTAGACATAGAAATTTGCGAAATACACACAGATCTGAATGTTGCAGACCCATAGACTAAACTTCTCTCGCAAGCAAAACATGATCACTCTTTGGGTGTTAATCACATATCAATGTGAACTAGATTATTGACTCTAGTAAACCCTTTGGGTATTAGTCACATGGAGATGTGAACTAATCACACAAAGATGTGAACTAGATTTATACTCTAGTGCAAGGGA